>NC_041345.1:32630666-32665666 GCF_004354835.1 Perca flavescens
GTAAATGAAACCCTGAGCAACTAAACTGCTTTAAAACGTGATATTAATATTTAAAGACTACCGTTTAAATCACCAGGAGAGTCTGACACAGCCAGAATGAGATTAAAGATCTACTTTTCAACGTTTTGATAAATTGCTTTTAAACACAGTTGAAGAGGATTTGAAGTTGTTTTATCGCAGTTCTTATCATGTCTTTGGGGGGGAGGGGGGGTAAAAACCCTGTTTTAGTTAGCTGTGAGTTACATACTGAGCCTCATTTCCTCAGAAGACTTTTACAAAACATTTTGGATGCTTTTTGTGACGTCCATGTCTTGTTGCTTTTTTGTCTATTTTTCTGATGTTTTCCCCAACTTGTTTCCGTTTTTTGTCAACGTTTTAGATGCTTTTTGTTTACGTCCTCAAATGTCTTGTTTTGCCCCCAACTCAAAGATATTCAGTGTCCTGTCCCAGAGGAGAGAAGACTAGAACATATTCACATTTAACAAGCTGACATCACACAAGTTCACCTGTTTTTACATAAACTCAATGACTCAAACTGATTAACGGATCATCACCGTCCCATACTTCATATCTTAAACGTATATTAACATCCTCAAAAGTCTTGTTTTTTTCCATGTTTGTCTCTTTTTCCGAGGTTTCTAAAAAAACTAAAATTCCACTTTTTCCCCAATTGTTTTTCTGTTTCAGTCTTTCAAGTTTATTTTATTTTCCACTTTTTCTGATTTTGTTTTTGTGTGAAGTCCTCCAATATCTTGTTTTGTCCAGAACTCAAAGATATTCAGTTTCCTGTCACAGAGGAGAGAAGAGACTAGCAACATATTCACATTTAACAAGCTGACATCACACAAGTTAAATTTTTTTTTAATTAAAAAAATGACTCAAACTAAAATTAAATTGATAACTAATCCAGTCATCTTTGCAGCTCTACATATTTCTTACAAATGAAGCATCTAATTCAAAGAGCTCTCAACAGCAGCCAATCAAAACCCTCTCTCCCTCTTTTTTTTTTTTCTTCCTCTAAAGCTTCACATAATGTAAACAAACCGAGTCACACAACAAAAGAAAAACTGCCTGATACCACTGCGTTTAATCCACCAAACACACTGGACACCTTTCACTGTGTTTGTGGGGGTCACAGTGCCTCCGGTTGGACTCACACACACACCGTGCAGAAATATTAAAATAAATAACCCGGGTCTGTGCACACACATGCGTTGTTTTCATCAACAACCAGCCGCTTCAAATACTCTGCAAAAAACCTCACATTTCACTGTCTATAATTGCAGTTTCTGTGACACAGAAAAAGGCAGCACAGCCGCAGCAAAGCTCCCTGACCTTGGCCCGTCTTCAGCCCCAGTATGCATGAGTCTATCGGGGACAAAAGCGGGGCATCTTCACCGAAACACGGCGGACATTTGCTTCGGATCGACTCCCAGCATTTAACCGGGGGAGCGACGCCAAAGCGCGGCCGGGAAAGGGAGCACAAGACGGGGAGGGGGTTAGCCGTGTATAAGCGGCCGGTGTAAGCGCTGTGTTTCCGACACGATGGAGGGACAACACCTGCAGCCATCGGCCCACTTTCACTGAGACCCCATTTCATCGGAAAATGGCTTTCGAGCGGCAAGCCATTTTCCCCCATGCTAACATGCTAGCTTTTTTTTTTTTTTTCCTTTTTTTTAAACCACACAAACACAACCCGCTGGCTACAGCTACATGCTACAGATAGCCGTTAAAGACAACACACACACAATAGTACGAGTCCCGTTAATGAATGTAGGCGGTGTAGAAAAAATGAGCGTTTTGTGTTTATGACGTGAAAGACGAGAGAAAGATTCGCGGGCCGCGCTACCGCTAGTTAGCACGTAGCTAGTTAGCAACCCCCCCGCGAGGAGAGAAAGGAGGGTAAAAACAGTGGTTGGAAACGGTAAACAAAAACAACAAACAACCCCAACACGGAGCTAAAGGAGTCGGTAACTGGACGGAGATGGGTGTTAAAGCACATGAAGTGTGTGGGTGAGCGCGAGGACAGGTTAGCATCCCAGCAGCTAGCCCGGAGCTACACAAAGATCTCGCGGCCCCGGCCGTTGATTGAAGGAAAAAAAAACACCCTCCTTTTCAAGCTGTTTTTCTCCGCTCCACACTTACCCCTCAATCGGCCTCTGCGCCCGCACGGTGAACGATGCGCAGCGTGGGGATGCAAAAACGTTCAAGTTTCACGGATTCGGCATGTTTGATTTTCTCCCTCTCCTCTTCAAACACCGACTTTTGGCTCTTGGCTGTTCCCCCTCTCTACCGCCGATTCGACAACATACTTCCTGCCGCTGCCGCTGCTAGCCGGAGCGGAGGCGAAGCTGCGTTGCCTAGGACGACGACGGAATGTCCCGCCCTACTCGGCCTCTGATTGGCTAGTAGTGTATACGTGTGTGTTGGCTAGTATGCCGCCTTCTTTGGTTCGAATTTGTTTTTTTTAATCTTTATAATTGAAAAGGAATTAATTTACAATATCAAGGCATAGAAAACATGACAATAACCCCTCTCAACATACATACAAAAAGATAACTTAAAAAGTATAAAAATAAAATAAGTAAGAAATTATAAAAAGAAAAAAATATATATTCTTCAATATAATCTTCATGTTGCTGCTCGGGGGGGGCGGACAAAAACATCTTTACTACTTCATAAGCTTGAAGGAGAGTTTTTTGTTGGTTGGATTGGTTATGTTTAGGTACGAGGAGTGTGATTGGTTAAGACTACCAGGGTAAGCCAATCAGAACCAGAGTAGGGCGGGGCACTCCTTCGCCATCCTAGAGCATAGATATGATCCTAGAGAACGTAGATCCGCGAGCTGCAGCGCAACACTGCTGCGCGTCATCATGCGCAGAATGAGAGGAAGAAAAAAAAACGGAAGCCACAAAAACATCCAGGTTGTTGTTTTTAACGTCACTTGTTTCTGGGGTTTATTAGAGTTTATTAGTGGCGGGACAGATGCAGATTAGACTCGGGTGCAGCTCGGCCTGACAGCCGCGCCGATCCGGGGGGATAACCGAGCCGAGCCGAGCCAGGCTGGACCAGCAGCAGCAGCATCATCACCATGGGGCAAATGACACTCCGAGGTCGTTTTATCAGCTGGGAATGTGCAACCCAGTCACTGGTAGACATCTGTGTTCCTGAGTTGTAAATATCATTATGTATTAATCCTTGTTAGTAGAGGTCCTGGGGAAGATCTGTATGCACTTCATTTAGCGTAGAGAAGATCTCAACTATATAGACTAATATGACCCCATAGAACAACGTGGGATGTGTGCCAAAATCTCTACCCGGGACGAAAGTCCTGAAAATGACCACAATAGGTGACGCTATTATCACACTACAGGTGAATGGGACTTTTTTTTCTGTTTCTAGATATCCTCATACATTTCTACCAGTTTAATCTTCATATTAAGATAAATACTTTTTGTGTTACACTTAAAAATAAAATAAAATATGCAAATTAGGCAATATCTCATTAAATATAACATATAAACTCTTGAAGCTATGTATTTTCTGAGGTGATCACAGTGTTTACACTGACCACGTAGTGTATAGGCTTTTTTCTGGTCTGATATTTTTAATTGTGTTCCTGTAGATGTTCAGTGTGGATGTTGTGTGTGTGGGGGGGAGGATGTCTTGTTTTTTGCTGTATTAAATGGAAAATTATAAATACAATCGTATAGTTGAAGTGTAGTTGAGGAGCTACTCCAGCATGAGATCACCAACTCTGCATTCTTCTTGGTTGACAAAGACGGTTACTTGAGGAAGAGTGCCACATCACAACTTGGGACTGAGTTGCTGAAGTTGTGTCCATTTTAAGTCACCGTACAGGATCTACATCAGGTGACACTGTCACAAGGTAACACCGATGTCTTTGTGTGTCTATTATACCACATAGCAGTCAACTGGAGAAATCTTGGCCTCCAAGAGCTCTGGCTCATCCGCAACTCAGGAGTGAAAAGATCAATATTACCACTTCATGATATCTGCATATAGCGCTGGGAGAAGAGCTCACACAGTGTCTCCCAGCACTACACGCGCTGACTGGGTGCGATACAACCAGCAAAATATCAGCCAAACTTGCAGCTCTGAACACTGTCTGCAAACCAGACAACGCTTCTCTGATTCTCAATTTCAACTGTCCACAGCTGACAGAGAGTGCAATACATTCTTGGTCAAATGTTTTAAACCATCAACGGACATGGAGACATTTGATGACATTGCTGCGTTTGATAGTAATGCCCTTGAGATGGACTTTGAGAGGACCGCTTGCACCTCAACTCATGCAAGAAAACATATACAAAGAGCCTATTATCAACAGCAGCGTTGGGTCCAAGCCCCATTTACAGATGCCACTTCAATCTGAAATGCAGATGCTTATGGTTTTGTAAGAAAGGGCACTTTATTAGTCCCTGAGATTGTAATCTCAAATCCTGAAGGTTTGCCAGATCCATGCTCGTGTGGCAAGTGTGCACACAAGAATGGGCGTCCCTGTCGGGTAGCTGCATCTGTTGTTGCAAGTACTGCAAATGCAAGGGAGGCAATAATAGTAAAAATCCTATCAGTGAATGAGCTCTCATCATCATCCCCATACCTGGACTCTGTTGGGAAAGTTTTACCTTGCAGCACAGGGAATAAACCTGGTGTTTGTATTTTTTACTTTAAGTTAACATGAAAATGGTAATAACAAGGTTGGATATAAAATGTCTGTATATTACAGTTTTTTCCAATTGCTAAACGACAGTGGGCACAACTGGAGTCACCTGAGCTAAACAGTTCACATCAGCTGCAAAACAGGCTCAGTGCAGCCAAACACTATGCACAATCCTCACTGAGATAACACACACACACCCACACACACACACACACACACACACACTGAGATAACACACACTGAGATAACACACACTGAGATAACACACACTGAGATAACGCACACTGTCACTCAGAACACACTGAGGGTAAAAACACTAGCATCAAACACCAATACACAAATTACAAACTTTCTCATCTTTACAGTTTGAACAATTTGAGTGACTTGACACTACTCAACAGTTTATTTAAGGAAAAAATATAGATTGTATAATATACCAATTTTACGTAAGGTAAACAAGAATAATGAAAATCAGCAGTTTTCTTCAATATAGAATTTTATCTCTAGTAATTTATGGAATTACTGGGAAAAAAACTAAAGGTACATACGTAACAGTACCAAAGAATAGTGTGACTAATCCTGCCTCTCTCCAGCATCATGTGGCAAGTTTTCTTCATCACATTGGATGTCTTCATCATCTCTAAATACTAACACATGTGGTGTTTCTATTGCTTTGACCTCCATTACTTTCTGAAAAACAGTAAGAACACAGTTTTACTATTGTAAAGATATAGTGTTTTTCACTTTTTTTATAGCTGTGTACATAACCTCAGCCATCTTACCTGGACATATTGGTATCTTTGATCTTTTACCTGTTTCTCTCAAACGGTACAGGGTATAATAATAAAAGGCTTTCTAAGCTTTCTCTATATAAATACCATATATGTTCACTAACTAGTCTATAACTAGACACTTGCTTAGGCTTTCAGCTAAAACTCCAATCAGCAGTGTTTGATAGGCACCAGACTGGAATCTATTCTGTTTTGAATGTGTGGTTAACAGTGTTGACAGCAGTGTGTTAGCATCTGAACAAAGTGCTGTAAATCTACAGTGTTGTGCACGTTGTGGTTAAAGTCATGGGATAAGTGTGTAGAGTTCTGAAAACTGTGTTCAAGCAATGAAAAACAAACTAGAGTTTGGTCCACATGAACTGCTGCTGTGTAGACTGGAGTTAGAGTTTTGCACATGTGACTCCAGTTGTGCCCATTGTCGTTTAGCAATCGAAAAAAACTGTAATCAAATGCTTGTTTTCCTTTTAAAAAAAATCCTTTGTTTGTATACAATTGTATTTATAATTTTCCATTCAATACAGCACAAAACAGGACATCCCCCCCCCCACACACACAACATCCACACTGAACATCTACAGAAACACAATTAAAAATATCAGACCAGAAAAAACACCCTACACTACGTTAGCAGTGTAAACATTGTGATCACCTCAGAAAATACATAGCTTCAAGAGTTTATATGTACGCATATTTAATGAGATATTGCCTAATTTGCATATTTTATTTTATTTTTAAGACAAAGTATAATACAAAATGTATTTATCTTAATATGAAGATTAAACTGGTAGAAATGTATGTTCAATGGGGTCATATTAGTCTATAACAGTTGAGATATTCTCCGCTAAATGAAGTGCATATGATCTTGCCCAGGACCTATGTGTTGCAACTTTTACTTTTTCTGGATTAAACGTTTTTTGTCACTTTTTTATTTATTTATTATTTATTTATTTTTGACATTTTGTGTGTGTGTGTGTGTGTGTGTGTGTCTGTGTGTCTCTATCTGTGTGTTTGTGTGTGTGTGTGTGTGTCTGTGTGTGTGTGTGTGTGTGTGTGTGTGTGTGTCTGTCTGTGTGTGTGTGTGTGTCTCTGTGTGTGTGTGTGTGTGTGTGTGTGTGTGTGTGTGTGTGTGTGTGTGTGTGTGTGTGTGTGTGTGTTGTTGTTAAAGTGAGACCTTTTCCCAGCTGGACATGCCACCATCTAGTCCTGGCTCTTTCCCAAGACCTTCTATTACCAAACTCCACCAGACTCCATGTAAATAATCAGGATTTTTAGCGTGTATAGAGCCAGCATATCTCTACCAGACTCCATGTAAATAATCAGGACTTTTAGCATGTATAGAGCCAGCATATCTCCACCAGACTCCATGTAAATAATCAGGACTTTTAGCGTGTATAGAGCCAGCATATCTCCACCAGACTCCATGTAAATAATCAGGACTTTTAGCGTGTATAGAGCCAGCATATCTCCACCAGACTCCATGTAAATAATCAGGACTTTTAGCGTGTATACAGCCAGCATATCTCCACCAGACTCCATGTAAATAATCAGGACTTTTAGCGTGTATAGAGCCAGCACATCTCCACCAGACTCCATGTAAATAATCAGGACTTTTAGCGTGTATACAGCCAGCATATCTCCACCAGACTCCATGTAAATAATCAGGACTTTTAGCGTGTATAGAGCCAGCATATCTCCACCAGACTCCATGTAAATAATCAGGACTTTTAGAATGTATAGAGCCAGCGTATTTCCACCAGACTCCATGTAAATAATCAGGACTTTTAGCGTGTATACAGCCAGCATATCTCCACCAGACTCCATGTAAATAATCAGGACTTTTAGAATGTATAGAGCCAGCGTATTTCCACCAGACTCCATGTAAGTAATCAGGACTTTTAGCGTGTATAGAGCCAGCATATCTCCACCAGACTCCATGTAAATAATCAGGACTTTTAGCGTGTATAGAGCCAGCACATCTCCACCAGACTCCATGTAAATAATCAGGACTTTTAGCGTGTATAGAGCCAGTATATCTCCACATGTAAATGGGTGAATTAAGGGTTTATTTCAACCAAACCAGAGTGGTGATAGTTGGAACAGTGGAAAGATGAACCAAGATGGCTTTTGGTAGTTTTATTTAGTTTCTGTCCACTTTGAATGAAGTGTGTTTTACCATGATAAAAGTTCTGATTATTTACATGGAGTCTGGTGGAGTTTGGTGATGGTGATTTCGGGGCTGTTTCATGTTAAACTAAAAGGATCTTACTCTTTAACTAAAAGGTCTATCTCTGTAGGGATCCATCCCATAATGTAGCCAGACACTTAGAATAATAATAGTTTCAATAAACATTCATTCAAATATGGAAGGTGGTCGTGATTTCCCACTTTATTTTGTGCTTTTTATTCAAACAAATCTGAATATTTTTAGTTTATTTAAAAAACATAACAGCAGACATGTTGACATGTCATAGTAGGAAAAGCACAGGTGTATTCAAAACCATTGCTGATGGAAGCATTCCACTTAGGAGAGGTCCTGGTATTAAATCATTAATGATGGCTGCATTCCACTTAGGAGAGGTCCTGGTATTGTTCATGCTGACTCACTGAAATATCTTACTGGGACACTTGATGGAACTGAGCCATCGTTAAGGTTATCAATGTCAGCTGTGCTTTTCTTACTATGACAAGTCAACATGTCTGCTGTGGAAAAGGTCCATAAGGTTGTGTTGTTCCCTGGATGAAAATGATTATTTCTGCATACGATGCCGAATTGTTCAAATATTGTAAACATGTTTGTAAAGTTGTTTTTTTAAATATTGCTACACGTAAAAAAATAAAACAAATTGCTGCACATTGTACGTGAGAATTTATATAATAAAAATACCAATAATGAAAAGATTGTGTTTTATGCTAAGCACTTTGATTTGCCTTTTTTGCAGAAAAATAGGCCTATATAAACAACCTCCAGTTGAGTGTTTAGAACTACAGCCTAATGGCTTCTTTGACTAATGGGCATTTGTTTTGACTTAAAGGCTACTGTTGTGAAAAACAAAAAATAAACTATTTACAAAGAGAAGCATTTTTCATTTTATTTTCCATGCACAGTTATTTAAAAACGCAATTTTCTAATTTTGCAGTTGATGAATGTTAATAGCAAAGACTAAAGGGAAAAAAAACATGAGGATATTTATGTGTGGGACTTAATTTGATTTAACATCACACTGCATTATTGTTTTAAATAACTGACTTCTTTGAAATAATTTATGGTAGGCCTATCATATGAATTATTATATTCAGAAGATGATCCTCATATCAATCACCATGGTTACAGTACAGCTTGTAGCTATAACCTTTGTAGCCTTTACTGAGACTACCTTTTCAAAATTAAGAAGTGACTAGTTTTAGGAAGCATTTTTAGGAAATTGAAAGGATAAGCAGATTTTTGCTGAGGTTTTTGTTCACAGAGATGTATATAGCTTTGTATGTGTATGTGTACACAACATGTGTTTTGGCATTTTCAGCCTATATACTGCACACAGACACAAGTACTTTAGCATATTCTGCTAAAATAGAGACCAGAATGTGGTGCCATGCCAACAATCTCATTCAACCATTTGACAAACTGAGGAGTTGGTCGTGACGTGGTTCAGAGGGTATCAGAGGTCATAAATGATGAACCAATCAATGGGCTCTGCTCCTATAGGCACCTTGGTGTGTATATATACAACACCTTTGGCTGGAAGGCCCGTGTTCAAAGTGTGTCTTATCATTTAGAGCAGACACGGTGAATCAGAGGGTTTATGTTATACAAGGCTGCATTACAGAGCATATGAATATGTCAGTAATATCTAAAAACATCTCATTTAAAGCTTACTTGTCAGGGGAGAACAGAGAATATGGTCTGATCTATCTTTATTCTCCATGCCAAGTAGCTTTTATCCTCTGGCAGAAGATATGGGTACCCCAATGTAAACTAAATATTTCTAAACTATAGCCCTAATTTGGACCTACCTCAATTAAAACTTTAAATAATGTTGCTTGAGGCTGCAGGGGAATAGCTTCATGATATGATGCATTAGGGTTGTGTGTTGCTCATAGTCACTCTTTGTGAAAGATGAGCAATAGATTGTTGCTGTGTGATGTGCTTCAGTCTGACTACATATCACTTTGTTTATGTTTTTCTATTATTGTAAGTATGTCATCTGTATGCTGATAAAACAATATGTCAAGTGTTATGTGTGAAGCATTTGAACTCAAGGCAAATATCCCTCTGAACAATAATGTATCTCCCGCAAAATGGTCCCTATGATATGTGAAAATTAAAACCTTGTCGTAGGACTATAGCAAACACATCGTTGGAAAGGTCTCAACCTGGACAGTAACAAATGTCAGTCTGAAGAGGATACATTACTCCTGCTTTGAAATATTGACCTCTGAAACTTGAACCCAGTACATGTTTGAAGGCTTGTCATTTAGCAACAAGGTACTACACACATAGGACCAGCTGTTATAGAAGGTACTACTAGGACCAGCTGTTATAGAAGGTACTACACACATAGGACCAGCTGTTATAGAAGGTACTACACACATAGGACCAGCTGTTATAGAAGGTACTACACACATAGAGCAGCTGTTATAGAAGGTACTACACACATAGGACCAGCTGTTATAGAAGGTACTACACACATAGGACCAGCTGTTATAGAAGGTACTACACACATAGGACCAGCTGTTATAGAAGGTACTACACACATAGGACCAGCTGTTATAGAAGGTGCTACACACATAGGACCAGCTGTTATAGAAGGTACTACACACATAGGACCAGCTGTTATAGAAGGTACTACACACATAGGACCAGCTGTTATAGAAGGTACTACACACATAGAGCAGCTGTTATAGAAGGTACTACACACATAGGACCAGCTGTTATAGAAGGTACTACACACATAGGACCAGCTGTTATAGAAGGTACTACACACATAGGACCAGCTGTTATAGAAGGTACTACACACATAGAGCAGCTGTTATAGAAGGTACTACACACATAGAACCAGCTGTTATAGAAGGTGCTACACACATAGGACCAGCTGTTCTAGAAAGCTCTGGACCTTAGCTATCATGTAGATATGGTCTCCAAAGTTTACCCACTGTAAGCACTGTCAAACATGGTAATAAGCTATTTTCTCCTATTTAACGATTCAATTTTTTAAAATCTGATGACACCAGTAGCTAAGTTTCCATCCACTTGTCAATCGAATTATCTGAAGTTTGGTAAAAAAACTCATGCGAATAAAGCTGGTGAAAGTGTGTTTCCATCCAACAGCTTTAAAGCGAATAAAAACCTGTGCGTAATGACGTCACATGCTGTTTTGCGATTAAATTGGTATATCGAATTGATTTGAGACATTTTAAGGTGTTTCCTTTCATTTTTGCACTGAATCGCACAAGATTCAAGCGAACTTTTGCGAACAAAGTTTTGCTAGACAAAAGTAGTTGTTGTTGTTAATATTAGAAGCCAGCTATAAGCTCTGATGGGCCTTTGGTCGAGGATCTGATCCAGCTCATCAAAAAGGTGGAACTTGCCTTATATTTTTCCTCCGGCACCGCTGAGAGACAACTCTCTTTTTTGAGCCGTGTATCGCTGTTTGAGCGCCTTCCATTTACTCCGCAGGACGTCCCACGGCTTGTCGTAAGGGACATTCTAAAACGCTGAAAAAGCTTAACATGGTTTAATATCTAAACAACGATCAGTCATCACCAGATGTATGTTGTCATGAACACTTAAGCCTGTCAAAAAAACTAAATCGAAATCCAACGATTATAGAAGTTATATCTCACGTTAATGTGTCAGATAATCTCCATAATATTTGGACATTGGGTTCGATTTGACCGGTTTAACTGGTTATGATGAGCAATATAGAAGAGGATTTTTTTGGTGATGATTGATCGTTGTTTAGGTACATTAAACCACGTTAAGCTTTTTTCCATTAGGACTTAGCCTATAAAGCCAATGAGAACCGTGGAGAGTCAACCCCCAGCCACTCCGCTGCCCTGAAGCAGAAACGCTTTATGTCAGATAACGTCCATAATAATTGGACATTGGGTTAGATTATTTGACTGTTTATTTAACAGTGGTTATGATGGGTAATATGAGAGAGAAATTTGGTGATAATTGATCATTGTTTAGGTACATTAAACCACGTTAAGCTTTTTCCTCGCCATAGGCCTACGGCCACTGATGAAGAAAACATTAACGTGAGATAACTTCTATAATCGTTGGATTTCGATTTAGTTTTTTTGACAGGCTTAAGTGTTCATGACAAGATATGACTATGATAAATCTGGTGATGATTGATCGTTGTTTAGATTGCAACCATAAAATGACCTAAAACTTAATCGCAATTTATTATTTATTCAGCAAATAACGTTTCCATCAGCGTTTATCGCATAAGCCGTATATTGATCAAGAGAAAATCCGATGAGACCGAATGTATTTTCTTTGAGTTGATATTCATGAAATTCAATCAGATTTTACTGTTTCCATAAGGCATTTTTCATTCGATATCACTTAATTTGGATAAAAACGGGTCGATGGAAACATAGCTAGTGTGTTCCACATCCTAAAAAAACCCAGGGTGTATCCACAATTCTACACTACCAACTTCTACTTATGAGAAATATACCAATATATTTAAAAACTACAATTCCCATTTAAACGTGGCCCATAATCTGTTACAAAGCTTGAGCACTTGTAGCTCTTCCGGGATGGGTAGTGTTCTGTCTTATTTACTGTAATATTTCACGATTTTTCAAGAAATACATATAAACCATGATAATATCTGGTGAATAAATGGTGAAACAGCAGTTATTGGGCTAAAAATACCAATAATATCAAAGCTGTATCCAGCTTCTCTGCTGCAGCCCGACTGGCAGAAACATTCGTACTGTGATTACGTAAGATGTTTCCCATTGAAATACATTAGTTTAGAAAACGTGACCCCAACACGTAAATATTCACAATAATGTGATGGTATCACGTTTTAATAGATTTAATTTCGTGATGCCATCATGAACTGACGTGAGACTGGGTTGATTTTTGGATATTTAGATGTTAAAGTTTCCTTCTTGATTAACCAGCGCCTGCAGGTTGTCTCTTACGTCGCAGAAGTAACGCTTGATGTCACTCGTCTGCCCGCGGTATCTGTTTTCGTAATAAGCCTCAAAGTATTCTTCAAAGCTGCCATTACCATTAATAATATAATCTAACTTTAAATCATCATCCTTCAGAAATTTGTAAAGCACTGGAATATCCCAAGATACAAGCTCCTTCACACTGCACTTAGCCTTGACCATTTCCCTGTGCTCTTTGAACAGCGTGTCCAGGTCTCTCAGGTAAGTCAAGAGGAGTCTCTCCACAGGGTCGCAGGTTTGAATCCCTCTGAGTCTCACCAGGTGAATCAGCATCTGGACATGGAAGGCTGCCCCGTTCACCCAGGCCTTCAGAGCCTGAGATGACATGTGGCCGTCCCTCACCATGGAGTTCTTCAGCTTGGTGAGGGCGGTGCTCAGCTGGACCTCGATCCGTCTGATGTCAGTCACCAGTTCGTGGTCGTTGTTGATGTGCATCTCACATCTCTTCAGGCACTCGTCGATCTGATCCCAGACCTCGGAGGCCTTCTCCTCGGCAAACACGCTCCGCAGAGCGTCCTTCATGCTTTCCTCAGGCGGACTCAAGGAAGCCAAGTCGATGAGGACGGCGATGACCAGCGCTCCGAGGCCCGCCAGTGCAGGAGCTGACTCCATGCCGGCCAGTTTATCCGCTAGGTTTTTGATCCAGTCTGCAGCATGCAGTTTGATCAAGTCATTAACGGAGCCGCCCCCCTCCTTTTTCCTCTTCTCGTAGTGTTGTCTCAGATTGTCTGAAGACGACAGACCTGTGAACATCACAATGCTCTTGTTGACTCTCAGATCTGGAGCCTCTCCGTCGTTTTTGATTAGTTCCACAAAACCTTCCAAATCTTTCCTACGCTCCTCCCTCCCTTCCTCCAGCAGACGGCTATTCAAATCACCCATCTTCTTGTTTTCAGGATCAGATCAAAGATGGAGGTTGTTGTTCTCTGTGTAACGCTGCAACACACAAAACTGACATACAGTGAACATGTTCATCCAACTGGAGAAAATGGACCAAATGCTTACAAAATATGGGGTCTGTTAGCTTTAGCCTCAGTCTGTTAGCTTTAGTCTCAGCCTGTTATCTTTAGCCTCAGTCTGTTAGCTTTAGTCTCAGTCTGTTATCTTTAGTCTCAGCCTGTTATCTTTAGTCTCAGTCTGTTATCTTTAGTCTCAGTCTGTTATCTTTAGTCTCAGTCTGTTAGCTTTAGTCTCAGCCTGTTATCTTTAGTCTCAGCCTGTTATCTTTAGTCTCAGTCTGTTAGCTTTAGTCTCAGCCTGTTATCTTTAGTCTCAGTCTGTTAGCTTTAGTCTCAGTCTGTTATCTTTAGTCTCAGTCTGTTAGCTTTAGTCTCAGCCTGTTATCTTTAGTCTCAGTCTGTTAGCTTTAGTCTCAGCCTGTTATCTTTAGTCTCAGTCTGTTAGCTTTAGTCTCTGCCTGTTATCTTTAGTCTCAGTCTGTTAGCTTTAGTCTCAGCCTGTTATCTTTAGCCTCAAGCAGTCTACACACCGGGACGAATATCGGCGCGCGTTATTCGCCAGCATTTTTCAACGCGTTTTTTGTGTTCACACCCAAGCGATTTTTGCTGACGATGACCCGAGTGAACATGCAAATTAGATGGCACTTAATGTAAAACAGAAATACCCCGGTACACAAGGTGGCGCTGGGCAACTTTACGCTTCTGACACTCGCTTGTCACTCAGAAGAAGAGAGCAAGTATTTACGCGCTTTTCAAAATCATACAAAGAAAACATGGATATTTCAAGCACCAGTAGCTCCAGCTCCAGCTCCAGCGATGAAGAAATTATTGTTCTGTTGAATGAGGAAAGATGCCGGAAAAGACGCCGATATTGGATACATCCCATCGTCTCCGGCAGTGTAGACGCTACTTGGCGTATATCTTCTTCGCCGTTACGTATGTGTGCTCGGCAAGACCATTTTGTGTGTTGAGCGCCCCCAAGTTGTGTTTTACTGTAACTTCAGAAGCTCCAGACACGTGAGCAAAAGCGCCAATCTTTGGTCGGATAGTTTTTGACGCGGCGCGTCAAACCAAAAAAACGAACCTGAGGCGCTTTTAAAAAAATGACGCTTTTACGTCGGTCTGCACACTCACATTGGCGCCCTTTGTTTAGTCACAAGGAGTTAAACGTCGGCGAATATTCGTCCCGGTGTGAACAGGCCTTCAGTCTGTTATCTTTAGTCTAAGTTTGTTATCTTTAGCCTCAGTCTGTTAGCTTTAGTTTCAGTCTGTTATCTTTAGCCTCAGTCTGATAGCTTTAGCCTCAGTCTGTTAGCTTTAGCCTTGGTCTGTTAGCTTAAGCATCAGTCTTTTAGATACCTGATTTTTTAGGCATCCAGTAGCTTAGACAACCATAACACAACAAATGCACGTACACACATATATCTCACATACATAAAAATCACACACAGACATGTAAAGAGTTAACATTAGTGAAGTGATTACAGAGGTGTGGTATGGACTGACCATGTGATGTAATGACCATGATCAGGTGCTCTGGTAGAATGTGTGCAGTGGTGGTAGTGCAGAAGAGAACAGTGCAATAGCTTTTTATTAAAAATGAACTATGAAAAGACCAGAAAGTCTGTTAGCTTTAGCCTCAGCTTTAGCCTGGGTCTGTTAACTTTAGCCTGGGTCTGTTAGCTTTAGCCTTGGTCTGTTAGCTTTAGCCTCAGTCTGTTAGCATGCTATCATAATGTTTACCTCAGCTCAGAGAGATGTGTCCAGACGTGCTCTCAGCTCCACTTCACTTCCTGTCTGCTGCAGATGTTCTGATGACAGAGTGCAGAGTGATGGTGATGCTGCAGTCTGTGTGAGTCCCCCCTCCCCGACCAGCTGCACCAGTAAAGAAACAAGCCTGCAGCATTCAGGCCCGCCTCCCTTTTCCTCTTCTCGTATGTTGTCTTCCTGAAATCATCCAGAGTGCCTATATTATGAAAAAACACACAGGGTGAAAAGAGGAGTTGCAGCAATGTGCAGTACAACTAAAATATGGTGTTTTTTTTTTTTTTAAATTAAACCATGTAGCCTAAACCTATTCTGATATAACCTCTAAATATAATTATGAACCTGGAAATGAGCATAATATGGGAGCTTTAATATTCAGGCACCTTGCAGAGTAAGCCTGGACTAAATGCACCTTATTCACACTTTACAGACTGTACCAGACACTTTATGGGAAGTTGCATTAGCAGAAGGTCTCTACAGCTTTTGTCTATGTGATTGTCTTTATGTACTGTATGTTCCTGTGTATGTATTCTCTTTTTTAGTTTTTACCTAATTAGCACCAAGACGAACTCCAGTCCACTATGTTTGACATGGTAATAAAGTATTGAACTTGAACTGAACTCATTTATATTTCCATTTGTCTACTTTTTTATTCCTGACATAAAAATAATGTATATTAAGTTTTAAAAATGTAAATTTGGGATTTAAAAAAACTACTTTTGCTTTGTTTTTAGTGTAGTTTAATAATTTAGGTCACTTTGTATTTTACGTAGATTTCACAAAAGTCTAAAAATAATAACAAATAACAATTTCCTCTTTTTTTATTTTCTTACTACTTGTTTATTTACAGATATTTTAATATTTAAGCCACCATATCTCAAAACAAACAATTAAAGTAATATAAAATACGTTAATATTATAATTTTTATATTTTAATTATGTCGTAGTTTATTATTTATTTGTAATTTCTTATATTTATTAAAGGTGCAATATGTAATATTGTATGTAATACTGGCAGCTAGCGGTTAAAATAATTACTGCACTACCAATTCAAAATACTGGAGAGTCGTCTCCCCCGCCTCCTCCTGCCCAGATTCGAAGTTCACAGAGGTTGCCAGGCTGAGACCGCAGCATTCACAACAATGTTGCTAGATGCTTTTCTCACATAGCCAGACATTACTCCACAGCACAGCGGAGTAGCTAATGTTAGATGCTAGTCTCACATAGCCAGACATTACTCCACAGCACAGCGGAGTAGCTAACGGTAGATGCTAGTCTCACATAGCCAGACATTACTCCACAACACAGCGCAGTAGCTAACGGTAGATGCAGGCTATATTGACAATCATAAAAGCCCGTGCTCACGCGGAGCTCTGTAACCAACTGACAGACACACTTTTTCGGCTTAAAATGACAGTATGAACCGCTAAAAACACAACAACCTCACTGTCCTCTCCACACGCCAGTCAGGCACACTTCCTTGGCTTAGAATTACAATACAAAATGCTAAAACTACCACTACCTTGCCGACGGAACACACTTCATTGGCTTAGAATTACGGCAACAATTGCTAAACACACTGCAAACTCACAGTCCTCTCTTTCCAATTTACAGCCCCCCTCTCGTGGCTTAAAATAACTCACCGTTGTCGGCTCCAGCCGCTGAAGAGGCTACACGTTTTAAACAGCCATGGGCTGCATGGCTGGTAATGTTAGCAGGTAGCAGGGTTAGCATGGCGGCGTTAGCCAGGACCAGTTGGGATCTCTTTACTGGCTATGTCTCAATTGTTTTTGCGAGTAACCAACTCGGGTACTCTAGCTATATAATTCAATGTGAGTACACAAATGTTGAAATGACAAAAAATGCCCATCCCTAGTAGCTGTAATGAATTAGCCTGAAGCTAATGCTTACCTGTTCAGGAGGAAATAAGCCAACTCTGCGTCCTTTTGGGCTCTAAGCTGTCTCCATCTTTCAAATACATCTCCAATATTTACCAGGGGGTTGTTACGTCTCTGGTCACGCAACTGTTAGAAACATGCTGTTTTCTTTTTTTTATGTCATGTAGAATCTATCTCCGTTGATCCTGTTTGTTTGTTTGCTGCTTTCATGGCTGTACTACCGTTACAGCTGTAGCGTGCTGGGTTTACGTGTTTACAGGTATATCTGGCAACCCGGCCTGGCTGCCAAACTGAGCCGTTGATAACAACACACAGATCAAAACATAAACATAAATTCCGTCACGGAATGTAAATTTCAAAAAGAAAAAATACTGACATTAGCATTGTTGTCAGAAAAGATAGTATTTCAGTTTAACATTTTTTCTTAATATCTGATGAGGCATTGGTGTCATTTTTGGATTTATTACAGTACAAATATTACATATTGGACCTTTAATTTTATTTTCCCAGCAAATGAAATAGAATACGTTTGATTGTGTACTACATGTCCCAGAATCCCTTGCGTCGTCACTGACGTCAGGTTCCCTCGCCTGCTGCCTCTGTTCTTTCCCCTCGTCGCATTTCATTGTTATTCTCATAGGTTATTCTGCTTTAAATCCAGATTTTGGGCTCCGGGAGCAGCCGTTTTACAGCCACGTGGTGTTTGTGAGAGCAGGATGGGTCCCGTAGAGGTAAAATACATTTAATATGTTTATTAACAAGTGTAGAATTAAAGAAGCTGACATTTTAGACTGAAAGCGGCTCCAAACTTAACTGGAGCGTTGTGTTGTTGTTAGAAACGTGGCTAACGTTTCTTAACGGACGTTATCTGGGACATATATCTCATGGTGTAATAGACAAGTTATAATTAGTTAATAAACATCGATTTGAACCTTCATTAATCCCCTTTTTGCTGTCTGTGTTCGCTTTCGTAGGAAGAGAGAACCTCAGACCAAACTCCGTTCAGAATTCCACCACATTTTAGTGTTCTTGCTTATTAATAAAAATAACACATGTCGTAACAAATTAAAATACACTTACATATTCATGATACTCTCTTGCTTAATTCGGGTTGTAGTTGAATAAGTTGTATTAATTTATTCGTTTTCATTTATTTTTTATTTGTTCGCTTTCGTAGGAGAGTGAGAGCTTCAGACCGAACTCCGTTCTGTGTGTGACTTTGTGTTTGTCTATATGTGTGTGAGAGAGAAACTTTGTGTGAGACTTTGTGTGTCTGTCTGTGTGTGTGTCTTTGTGTTTCTCTTTGTGTGTGTGTGTGTGTGGCCATATGTCTGTCTGTTTGGTTTGAATATTTGTAGAAATGCATTGAGATCAAAAGTTGCTCTGTCAAATTCCTGGCTGTGTTTGTTTTGCTATATTGTTGTTTAATAAAGTTAGTTTAAATATATACACTGTATACGTGTGTGTGTGTATATATACATCTAAAGCTAACTAAGCTGTGTGCTGTGCAGCTCCTCCACATGTCCGTCTTCTCCCAGAGCTTTTCTCCGTGCGGACGCTTCCTGGCAGCAGGAAACAACTACGGAGAGATCGCTCTGTTCAGGTCGGCCACGCACAGACACCACCATGACGCTCGTTACAACATATATCATAATGTAAAAATCCTAACATGAATGATGGTTGTGTTGCAGCCTGTCTGCAGCTCTGAGCCCCGACGCCACCGCACTGAGTCAGAAACCTGTTCTCACGTTCACAGGTGAGTCAGCACCGGAAACCCACCTATTCTAATGATGGGAGTGATATAGAGACATGTGGAGGGAGGGAGAGAGACAGATGGAGATGGATGAGAAAGTTATCTGGATGGATAAGAGTTTGTTCAGTGACCTTGCCTCCACCACAGCTGTTTGCAGCCAGTAAGTCTGTGGATTTCCTGTCTGAACATGGGTGCTGACTTGGCTGTGTGTTCTGTGTTCTATGTTCTGTGTTCCGGTTCAGCCCACGACGGCCCGGTCTTCTCGCTCCTCTCCAATGACTCTCAGCTCCTCAGCGCAGGAAACGGAGAGATCAGCTGCTGGAGCTGGAGTGAACTCATCAAGAAGGTGACCGTCTCTTTAAATCCAACAACAACAGACCCAGCACATGTACACTGACCTATCTAAGGCTGGCTATATCGCCACCCACTCCCTGATTCCTGCCCACCGGCTCCAAAAATCAGTCTGTTTCTCTAGAAGTCTATGAGAAAATGAGCCGACTATAATTATCGTCAGACTTTTCTCGCAGCATTTCATATGTTATTTTAGCATTAGTAAAATGCTCCTAGTGCACAGCGCGCGCACACTATGCTTGTTACACACACAGGGACGCACAGCAGCACACACACATGCAGAAGATTACAAACAAAAATATTACGGTGCAAATCCTCCATCATAATAACAATGCTCCAAGGTCCAAACGCGCCTGGCCTTTAAAGGGAATGGGAGATGATCTCTGATTGGTTGATTGCATGTTACGCCCAAAACACACCTCTGATTAATGAAGACACTAAGTACAACCCTGCACCGCTACCTGGAATTCGGTGGGTTTGTAAAGTCAAATCTAGGATAAAAGCTTGAGGGAGAGAACAGATAGGGGTTGTATCTCTTATGCTGGACTCTCATATTGATCTTTGTCTTCTGGTAAACTTAAGTCCGATGAAAGAAGGCGCAGGAATTAATAAATTGGAGTCTGATTTGACAGACCGTAGGACCTCATTTATTACAAATTCCACTACAAACACCAACACAAAGAAAGAGGAAGGGGACGGACAGCCGGCTTAAAAAGAGGCACATCTGGCGAATCTTCCGGCGGCACCGGAGCAATCCCGGGAATGAAACGTGGTGGATGTAAGGAGAATGGAGTCCAGGTTGAGAAACCCTTTAAGTCTGAGTTGTTTTAGGTGAAACGTTTGATATGTAAACTATTTGTCTGCTTGGAGCTTCACTGTGAACATTTGTGTTTCCTTCAGAATGCCAAACCTCTGTGGACAAAAAGACCAAACTACAAGTGAGAGACGCTCTCTTTCTTCCTGTTTGCTTGCCGTATTATATTCCAGTCTTTGATATTATTGTAATAAAGGAGCCTGACTCACTGAGGTCTTTTGGTTTCTGTCCTCCAGATCCAGTCTGGAGATCCCAGAGATCAACGCCATGATCGTCAACCCCCGAGTGAGAACAGATACGTTACATACTGATGACGAGACGCTTGGTTCCTCAGTGGGAGGGTAGTACGATGAAACTGAACGCTGCTCTCTCTGGGTTTCAGGACAACAGTCTGGTGGTCGGAGGAGGGGACAACAACATCCACATCTTGGACCTGGAGCACGGAGTCTTTAAGGTCAGTCCGCTTCACCGTTTGGAGACCTCGGGTTCATCCTCGGAGGTTAAAGGTACAATATGTAACTTTCTGCCGCTAGGGGTCTCTCAACCAAAACAATGGACGGTAAAACTGGACTTTTGATGACGTTGGGAAGTTGCGTGGAATTGTGGGAGTTTTTAGTGTTAAACACCTTCGCTGCCGGTTAGAATGCATCAGTTCACGGACGAGTTTACCCATTCAAGTTTATTCACGTTACGTTTATTTATGTTATTGTAATAAAATAGCTGCAGTTTCCCCAACATAATTACGTTTTTCTTGATTAGATTTTTATTTGTAGCTGACCAGTTAGCTAGTGAGCCAGCAAGCTAACAGTAGCCAGCAGCTAAAACACAAAATATTTCACATATCAATGTCACCTTTTGGATGGTTTCAACACTGGGGCGGACGGGGTGTGTTGTAACGCTAGCTAGCTACTCAACGAGGCTGAGAGACGGGTGTGGGTGGGGATTCTCGGGGGAATCTCCGCAACAGTGAGCCAGGACGTTCGATGCCTGTTGTGCAGCAGCAGAACATCTCCCAGCTGCCCGGAATTATCTCCCCTTCTTTTCAGTAATCTTAACTTTTTGTTTTGGTGCTTAACCCACCTTTTGTCGGGTTAATTTAGCTAACCGTAAAGACAGCTAAACGCGAAGGGGGGAGAAATTTGGCAGGGAGGAGATTTTCGGCACATACACCGGTAGCGCTACGGAGATGTAGCTAGCTACTGCTATGGATGGCCGCTGTTGTGACTCGGTGCTGGGTCTGATATGGTCTGTTTCCCGACGTTTTTAAATTTAATTAAACTGCCGTTAGCGTCGTAAGCACCAGGCACTGGAGATAAGTTCTGGCCGGGGGGGTTGCTGTAATGAAAGTAGCTGGCTGATAGCTGACAATCACTAACAACTAACAATCACTAACAACTAACAATAACTAGCTAGCTATATGTCCCGGGGCTGTTGTCAGCTGTCATCCCGACTGAGTCTCTCTGCGCCGGGGGAGTGAGGCAGACAGACCGGGGTGTGCTAGCTGGCTAAATTAGCATTAGATTAATCGTCTATCTATACAGCTAACGTTAACGTTACTAGTGAAGTTACTGGTGGGTTAGCTCAGTCCTGTTAGCTGTGGTTGAAACAGTCATACTAAAAATAACTGTATTAGTGTGTTGAACGATGTTGTAACCTCAATTTTACCCACAAAGCATTAGCATCAACGTTAGCACATTGTAGTAACGTCAAGCTGGTATCGATATAGAACTTTCAAAATAGATAAGGTCTCTGTTGTATTACTGTGATAAAAAGTGGGATGTAATTAATCACAAAATGATGCTGTATGGCAAAAAAAAGCAGTATTACATTTACAAGTATTTTTTTTCTGTGACATTGTATGATTTACAATTACTCCTGAACGTATCATCTTGGTGCCAGTGTTCTGACGGAAGTTAGAGTAACTGGAGGGTGAAAGGTTATATGACGCCACTGACGGGCGACTAAAGGAAACGTTCTACGTTCCGTGTCTGAAAATAAAATAATAGATTTCTCTGGGTTTGACATTTGGTGGAAACATTTGGGATAGTGTAAGAACACAACTCATAAAAATATATAACATAGGTATGGTCATTTTTAGACATTTTAAAGCAGAAATGTTACATATTGTACCTTTTTAAAGCTGCAGTGTGGCTCTTTTTTTCTCTGGCGATAGTAATTACATATGAAAGGGTAACTTTGTTTTTTTTTTAACCTGGACCCTATTTCCCATCATGAATTGGTGTCTGACAAGAACAACAGTCTCTGAAACTGGTCCAGTATTAAACCAGAACCAAGCTGTAATGTAACCCTACAGGACTAATGTTCAGCATCAGTTAGCGTCCACTAAAAGTTCTGTTGTTGCCGCTGACAGACTCAGATTATTATTCTAAGTGTCTGACAACATTATGGGATGGATCCCTACAGAGATAGACCTTTTAGTTAAAGAGGAAGATGTTCTGTGTGCAGTCGGTCCTGCAGGGCCACTCGGACTACATCCACTGCGTGAGCGTGAGAGAGCGGGAGGCAGAGATCCTGTCCGGGGGGGAGGACGGAGCGGTGAGGATGTGGGGTGAGTGATGGCGCGTCCACGTTGCTATCCCGACGCTGTAGTTTTATTATTAATATTCATTTTAATCATGATGCCTATGTGTTGTTCAGACAGCAGGACGGGTCAGTCGGTCCACTGCGTCGAGATCTACAAGTACGAGGTGAGGAAAAACCGTTTGTTCAGTCTATTTATATAAATAGAATTTACAAAATGCATGTCCTTTTATAAGTCTAATATCCAAATGTCAGTTTTAGACTATATTTCTGCAAGTTAAGTAGCTGTGGGAATGCGTGGCTGCGTGAATGCGTGGCTGTGTGAATATGTAGCTATGTAAGTGCGTGGCTGTGTGAATGTGTAGCTGTGTGAAAACTGTGTGAAGGCTGTGCAAAAGCTGCGTAGCTGTGTGAATACTGTGAATGCATGGCTGTGTGAAAGCTGTGTGGCTGTGTGAAAGCTGTGTAGCTGTGTGAAAGCTGTGTAGCTGTGTGAAAGCTGTGTAGCTGTGTGAAAGCTGTGTGTGAAAGCTGTGTGAAAGCTGTGTAGCTGTGTGAAAGCTGTGTGAAAGCTGTGTAGCTGTGTGAAAGCTGTGTAGCTGTGTGAAAGCTGTGTGGCTGTGAATGCGTGGCTGTGTGAAAGCTGCTTGGCTGTGTTCTTTAAAGTGTCAGAAAGATGACCAGAGTGTGGTGTTTCAGAGCTGTGCCCGGCCCCAGTTCGGTAAATGGATCAGCTGTCTGACCACAGACTCCGACTGGATGGTAACACAACGCCACCTCTTTCTTTTCATAGTTTTAAATATGTTGGTAATATGATCAGAAGTGTCTTGATGTCTAACTGTCGTCGTTTCCTGCAAGCTGTGTGGCGGCGGCCCGTCCCTGTCTCTGTGGCATCTCCGCTCGCTGTCTCCGACCTCCGTCTTCCCGCTGGCGGGCTGCCAGAGACAGGCCGCCTTCTACCAGGACATGGTGAGACCACGGCCAAGACACAGCTCTTATCCCAAGCAAGATTTCAGCAGTTTTTCAGCTTTTTCCGCCATTTATTTAGTTTTTTTTATTTACATTTTTGCAGCTTGTTTAGAAGATGTTAACCTCTCTCTCTGTCTGTCTGTCTGTGTGTGTCCCCCCCAGATCTTGGCTGTGGGTGAGGGTCCGTTTGTGTCTCACTGTCTGCTGGGTGGAGAGGTGAAAGCTCAGATCCCGTGCACGCCGCAGAGCCTCAACACGCTGCAGATCAACGCCAACAGCACGGAGCACCGGGTCGGTCTACCCCTCCCCCCCCCCCCTTAAACACTAGACAGTGACACAGGGATCAGTTGTCGCTCCCATCCCGAGCCCAGGAAAATACTCCCGTCACATCCCGATAACGTGACGTGAAAAGAGAAGTGCAGGGATTGATCAGTGCAATAGCTTATTGAATATGAACTATGACTATTAAAAGACAAGAATGTAAACATAATAGAACAAAAAAACAAAAAAGCCTAGTTGTGCACTGCCACCGAACCAAAAAGACAGGAAACTGTTTTTCAAACTGTACTCGACACAGAATTTGTCAAATTTCTTTTCCCACTTTGAGATGCAGAAATCCCCCCCCTCCCAGAAGAAGAAGAGTTTTATATTCAGGCCGAGAAACGAAAAGAAAAAAAAATTAATCTTTGTTTTGCTTGATCTGCTAAACTCTGACGGCCAACCTGTACATGAGAAGACTAAATAAGAAATGCAACAATACAGTCAAAGATATGACATTTCAAAATAAAAGCATGTGAATAAACTAAACGTCCGGCCCTGTTAGTTAAGTGACAGTAATAACTGTTTCCTGTTTGCAGGTGCTGACGGTGGGAGGCAGCAGCGACCACATCGACGTGTTCACCAACCTGTCGTACAAAACCTTCTCCCTCAGCTTCTGACACACACACACGTTGACTAATGTAACGTTTGTTGATTAATGTGTCACCTTTTTTTTTTACCGTTGTCATCAGAAACTCACGTCAACTTTTGTACCCGTAGTCTGAAGATAATAAAATATTTTTGTCTCATTTTGTACCAACGGTTGTGATTAGTTCCAGCTCTAATCTACGGCAGCGTGTTGCTGCGACGACACTACAGTCAGTAAGACATCAGAACGTCAAAATGTGTCCAGCAGGACTCCAAGAAGAGCTCCATGGCGGTTTAGGATTTCCAGGCTACCAAAGAATGCCTTTAAAACCTGAATAATAGACTCATCACACGTCATATGGAAATGCTCCAAACTGTTTACATAACCCGCATCTTAGTCAGAATATTAGTAAAAATGTCAATACCAATATCGTGACTTTGATACCAGTTCTTAAATGATACTTTGATACCAATTTTATGAAACAAAAAGAAATGACATTACAGCACACATCTTTAGATTTATTTTTCACCTCTGACTATGTGAGTCCTGTGTAAATAAATGTAAATGGACTGTTCTTATACAGCGCTTTTCTAGTCTCAATGACTACTCAAAGTGGTTTAACAGGAACCACTCATACACTGTGGCCGAAGCTGCCGTACTTTGGGCCGGCACAGAGTTTCTTGTCAGCTTTGTGTTGGCAAACGGTAGTTGCTTCTGCTCGGACAGCGTTCTGAGGCAGTTGTAGGAAAAAAGAATCACGTTACGGACCCGGGAGAGAAAAACCTCAGTGGACATGGCTCCGCGCATT
Source organism: Perca flavescens (assembly GCF_004354835.1). NCBI lineage: Eukaryota > Metazoa > Chordata > Actinopteri > Perciformes > Percidae > Perca > Perca flavescens. The sequence goes on from NC_041345.1 coordinate 32,656,103, forward strand.
CGCCGGCTTCTTTGAAAACACATGCACATGGGAGGTGGGGAGAGTTGCCAATGAGTTTTTACGACAATGCTGCCAAATATCTATTCCAAAGCTGTAGAGGAGCTCTATAGAGAAACCTGCCAGCAAAAAGCCAGCCAAGAAATGGCCCAAACTGTATAGCCCCCCTTTAAAATGTCCATTCTCAGACGACATTTTAGCCACTTTGGTTGAACCCCAAACTGCCGACCAGCGAACCCAAAATAAAAACGACAATATTTAGTCTTCAGTGACTGAAACAGATTCTAAAAAGTTCAACTGAAAAGTTTTTTATTTATTTATGATAGCAAAAAAAATACATTTATATTTTCACTCTGAAAAGACGAAGTCAGTCAGTCAGAGTTTATCTTCTGTGGTACAAAAACTGACATCACATCTCAAACAGAAACTCGTTCCGACTAAAGAAGAAGAAACGGGGATGCATTCAGGGATCGGAATATATATCGGGATAAATGACAGCTGGGCTGTTTTACATGATGGTCTGGTTTCTCCGGCTCTCTTTCCTGCGTGGAGTTCGTGTTATTTACAAGCTGCTAAAATCTGCTCTCTGGCTGTAGGACGTCTTCTTTCACCCAGAATGCATTGGGATCAGACCGCGTGGAGATGTTCAGGGACTAAGATGAGCGTGGGGAACAACTGCTGCTCTTTTTCTTTCTTTCTTTGTGACGGAGAAAAGTCCAGCGGGTAGCGGAGGGGAAGCAGCCGTCCGCTAACGTTTGCTCCAACTGTAGTGTCTGTGAACACAGAGCGTTAAAAGCCTTGGGAAAAAAAAAAGGACAGAAATGTCGGCGCCAAAAAAAAAAAAAAAAAAAAAAAAAAAAGAGAGGTCATTTTCAATTTCAACCTGGACCCTATCTCCCCGTTTCTGTGTCTGAGTGTCTGATGGGAACAACCGTCTGACAGTGGTGGCATGTCAGTTAACAGGGCAATTGTGCAGCTTGTATTTAGGTCCACTACAAGTTCTGTTGTTGCTGCTGACGGACACAGATTATTAAGTGTCTGACAACATTATGGGATGGATCCCTACAGAGATAGACCTTTTAGTTAAAGAGTAAGATCCTTTTAGTTTAATATGAAATCACCAGCACCAAACCCACCAGACTCCATGTAAATAATCAGGACTTTTAGCGTGTATAGAGCCAGCATATCTCCACCAGACTCCATGTAAATAATCAGGACTTTTATCATTGTAAAACACACTTCATTCAAAGTGGACAGAAACTATCAAAAGCCGTCTTGGTTCATCTTTCCACTGTTCCAACAATCACCACTCTGGTTTGGTTGAAATAAACCCTTAATTCACCCATTTACATGTGGAGATATGCTGGCTCTATACATGCTAAAAGTCCTGATTATTTACATGGAGTCTGGTGGAGATATGCTGGCTCTATACACGCTAAAAGTCCTGATTATTTACATGGAGTCTGGTGGAGATATGCTGGCTCTATACACGCTAAAAGTCCTGATTATTTACATGGAGTCTGGTGGAGATATGCTGGCTCTATACACGCTAAAAGTCCTGATTATTTACATGGAGTCTGGTGGGTTTGGTGATGGTAATTTCGAGGCACTTAAGACACAGAAAGGTGGGGTTACAGAGGTGAGGGGAGGAGCTACAGAGGAGGGGTGGAGTTACTGTGTCTGCAGCAGATGGAGACAGGAGAGGGGCTTCAGGCGGCTGACAGACAGGCCTGGCGGACGCTCTGAGCCCAGGTGTTGAGCAGCTCCGTCACCGAGTGTTTGTCGGGGAGCTGCAGCAGTTTGGATGTCATGTTCCTGTGCACCGTCTGCAGGAAGCTGTTCGCACCTGCTGGGGGGGGGGTGGTGGGTGGTGAGAATGTGTGTTAGCTATACATTTTTGATTATAACGTCTGCTCTGTGTGGAGGATACTAAGCTGTGTGAAGAGATGGTGGTGTGTGTGTTAGCTGTGTGTAGAGAAGGTAGAGGTGTGTGTGTGTGTGTGTGCTGGTGGTCTCACCGTACTGGTCCCCGTCGTCGGCCCAGTACGGACTCTGATCGGGGTAATCGGCAGGAACGCTGAGCTGCAGGGGAGGAACACTGGGCAGGTTCTTATCATCTGGGAACACAACAAACACAACACAACGTTCAAACATCCTGCTGATGGCTTCACGCTTCAAAATAGGGGGGGGGTTCCCATAGCTAGTCCACATAGCCCCCACATTAAACATCTGTTATAGTGCAGGGCTTGACATTAACTTTTTGAGGCACTTGTCCTTCGGACAAGTACATTTACGTTTCACTTGTCCATGCATAAAAGTCACTTGTCTGGGTAAAGATTCATCATTTTATAAAAAAAATTGTGTTTTGCTAATGCAGAATTTGAACAAACCGTTGAAAGCATCCAAACACTATCAACATTAATACAATTCAGTTGAAACAGTAGAAACAAACGTGCCCCAACAATAGATTTCCCCTTCAACAAGAAAAAAGGATCTCCAGACTCCATAATACAAAGTAATATGTTGCACGCCGGTGTGCAGAAGTTAATATATTGAGATTCTAATTCAATATTTTAAAGTTTGTCATTACTTTCAGATTCCTAGTCAATATTCTAAGTTACTTAGTCAATATATTGAGATACTAAGTGAATACTTTGAGATATTGAGTCAATATATTGAGATTGTAAGTCAATATTTTAAATGTTCTTATTGGTTTGAGATTCTTTGTCAATATTCTGAGTTACTAAGTCAATATATTGAGATACTAAGTCAATATTTTGAGTTAAATCATTATAGTGAGATATTAAGTCAATAAATTGAGATACTAAGTCAATATTTTGAGATAAATCAATATATTGAGATACTGAACAATATAGTGAGATATTAAGTCAATATTGAGATACTAAGTCAATATTTTGAGATAAATTAATATATTGAGATACTAAGCCAATATATTGAGATTTTAAGTCAATATTTGACATTTTCTCATTACTTTGAGATTCTTAGTTTATATTCTGAGATACTAAATCAATATTTTGACCAGAGGTAGTGGTGACTTGAGTGGTAGACATAACAATGGAATTTGCCACTAAATGTTGGTGTTAACTTTTTTTTATACAATTTCACAAATTTCTACCCGGCAGAGGCTGATTTACCGAAAGGATCCTTTTAAAAAGGTGTAGCTACTTTACAGTTGATTATTACCGGATATTTAATCTGCATATTTTTTATTATTATTTTTGTTCAAAAAGGAGCAAAAAAAAAACGACATTATAGAACGGCTTGTTTATTGCTAAGGAAAAATTAAATGATTTATTAAAAATGTAACAACAATAACTTATAAAAATAACTTATTTCACCAGTAAGTTCCTGTTAAACGACAAAAACAACCACTGGATAGGAAAAAGGGTATTTTACAACAACTTTGAATGCAGCACGACGCTGGCGGGGCGAATTTCAAGTGAACGCAACATCTGTGTTTTTCCGACAACAGCAGCGGCACACTGTCATATGTTCCTCTCCAGTGAAATACAGACACACTTTTATACCGTTTAGCTGTCAGCATTTTAGCTGTTTACTCTAGCTGCTAGCTAACGTTACTTGCTGTTGAGTGTAGTGTTAACTAGCGTAACATGCGGCAATGTTTAGGTTGCCTCTAACGTACGTTTTCGGAGCATCCGAGAGAAGCGCAGGCATTTCAGTGGCACCGCGTTGCAATTCGGTCCGGTAGATAAAGGTGGTTAAGGCACCGGTGCCGTATTAGCACCGGGTCTCTCCTTTTCTGTCAACGATGTGGCGAGGAGGTAACGTTAAGGCGGAGTTAGTTAGTAAGCTAACGTTAGCTAACTAACACCGGCAGGTTCACCGTGCTTTCATGCTGCATTGCTTACAGAGAGAACGAGCTGAACAGTGGGCTGGGTCTAACGTTAGCGGTCCGCTGACCGGGATTGCGGGGGAAAGAAATTATCATTTCAAATCGGTTACAGACGTAATGAGTGGCACATGACGTGAACTAAAATGGCATTTTAGTTTGTTTGAGTTTTAACTTGTCCAGTGGGACAAGTAAATTTCTCTTCCACTTGCCCTACAAAAAATCCACTTGTCCCGGACAAGTGGACAAGCCTTAATGTCGAGCCCTGTAGTGGGTTCCATTTGTACACCAACAGCAGTGAAAGCTGTAGTACCATCCAGTTTATTAAAGCTGTAGTACCATCCAGTTTATTAAAGCTGCAGTACCATCCAGTTTATTGAAGCTGCAGTACCATCCAGTTTATTAAAGCTGCAGTACCATCCAGTTTATTAAAGCTGTAGTACCATCCAGTTTATTAAAGCTGCAGTACCATCCAGTTTATTAAAGCTGCAGTACCATCCAGTTTATTAAAGCTGCAGTACCATCCAGTTTATTAAAGCTGCAGTACCATCCAGTTTATTAAAGCTGCAGTACCATCCAGTTTATTAAAGCTGCAGTACCATCCAGTTTATTAAAGCTGCAGTACCATCCAGTTTATTAAAGCTGTAGTACCATCCAGTTTATTAAAGCTGTAGTACCATCCAGTTTATTAAAGCTGCAGTACCATCCAGTTTATTAAAGCTGTAGTACCATCCAGTTTATTAAAGCTGCAGTACCATCCAGTTTATTAAAGCTGTAGTACCATCCAGTTTATTAAAGCTGCAGTACCATCCAGTTTATTAAAGCTGTAGTACCATCCAGTTTATTAAAGCTGCAGTACCATGCAGTTTATTAAAGCTGCAGTACCATCCAGTTTATTAAAGCTGTAGTACCATCCAGTTTATTAAAGCTGCAGTACCATCCAGTTTATTAAAGCTGTAGTACCATCCAGTTTATTAAAGCTGCAGTACCATCCAGTTTATTAAAGCTGTAGTACCATCCAGTTTATTAAAGCTGTAGTACCATCCAGTTTATTAAAGGGGTGATAGAATGATTATATAGGGCAGGGATGGAAATTAGCACCCGCCACCTGCCAAATGCGGGTGATTTTGTGTTGTGGCGGGTAAACTCGCTTCACCTATCGGCCACCGTGGCGGGTAAATAAAAATAGCATACCGTTTCACCCAAACCTCAAATGTGGCGTTACATCGCAGGCGTTAAGAGGTCCGCTGAGAAAACATCTCAGGAGGAGCCAGTGGACAAAGAGGCGAAAGTCAAAAAACGTTTTTTTAAAGAACGATGGAGAAAAGCAGACAATGGGGAATCCCGCGATTGGTTAGTTTACGACGAGACAAATCTGATAATGTACTGCTCTGTATGTCGTCAACACGCTTCAGAAGATGCCAAAACTAATAGATTCATTGTTGGGACTAAAAACCTAAAACTGGAAGCCATAAAAGACCACGAATCGTCCAAATGCCACATCCAGGTAAAATAGAGAGCACAGGGAAAAGCTGCCCTGGAGAATACGGCTGCCATGAAGGCACCTACCAGCCTGAAGACGGCCCAGTTGGATAAGATGAAATTCCTGTTTAGGAACTCCCACGCAATCGCGAAAAAAGGAAGGCCATTTCAAGATTATGAATGGCAATGCAAGTAAGTGTTTTTTTTTTGTCTATGAAATGTTGAATTGTAGATTAAATGCTGAATAAGGTCAGAAGAATATAGCGCCCATGTAACTAATGTCAGTAGCTAGGCTAGTTTATATGCATAAAGTAGCCTATAATGTGAGTGCTATGGTACGATATTTACTTCTAACTGTACTTTTCATTGTTTATTTTTCCATTTTCATTTTATAGATTAGATGAGAAAAAGGGAATTCGCACAGGTAGCACATACGTGAATCGGAAGCAAGCCAGGGTGTTTATTAAGCACATAGCTGCAGCTGAGAGGAAGACCCTTCAGTCAAAGATAGCAGCAGCGAAATTCCTCTCCATTATGTCTGACGGGTCTACTGACACTGCCGTGATGGAACAGGAAATGCTGTATACGCGCTTGTGCAACCGAGGCAAGGTGGAGGTCCACTTTGTAGGGATACAGGATGTGGAGAAAGCAGACGGTGAGAACATCGCTCAGGCAATAGACGACATGATGAGGGAGGTCAGTGGAGAAGAATGGCAGGCCAAGTTACTGCTGCAGACAAAGGACTTGTCTCCATTCTTGTTCTACTAGATCTTAGTGCTGCATTTGACACTATTGACCATACTATCCTGTTACAGAGACTGGAACACTTAGTTGGCATTAAAGGATTCGCACTAAGCTGGTTTAAGTCCTATTTCTCTGAATGATCCCAGTTTGTTAATGTTAATGATAAACCCTCCAAGCACGCTAAAGTTAGCCATGGCGTTCCTCAAGGCTCAGTGCTTGGACCAATTCTATTTTCCTTATATATGCTTCCTCTAGGTAATATTATTAGGAAACACTCGATTAACTATCACTGTTACGCAGACGATACCCAATTATATCTGTCAATTAAGCCAGATGAAAGTGGTCAGTTAGCAAGACTTCAAACGTGTATTGAGGATATAAAATCCTGGATGACCCACAATTTCCTGATGTTAAACTCAGACAAAACTGAAGTTATTGTGATAGGACCAACGCACCACCGAACTTCGTTTCGAAAGATATAGTTACTCTGGATGGTATTACCCTGGCCTCCAGCACTGCTGTCAGAAATCTAGGAGTTATTTTTGATCAGGATATATCCTTCAACGCCCACTTAAAACAAACCTCAAGAACAGCCTTTTTCCATCTTCGTAACATTGCCAAAATTAGGAATATCCTGTCTCAAAACGATGCTGAAAAACTAGTCCATGCATTCGTTACTTCTAGACTAGATTACTGCAATTCCTTATTATCAGGTTGCCCAAATAAGTCCATTAAGACTCTCCAACTGATCCAGAATGCTGCAGCACGTGTTCTGACGAGAACTAAGAGAAGAGATCATATTTCTCCTGTATTAGCTTCTCTGCATTGGCTTCCAGTGAAATATAGGATTGAATTTAAAATCCTCCTCCTGACTTACAAAGCTCTAAATGGTCAAGCACCATCATACTTAGAAGAGCTCATAGTACCTTATTGTCCCAGTAGAGCACTGCGCTCCCAGAATGCGGGCTACTTATGGTTCCTAGAGTCTCTGGAAGTAGACTGGGGCCAGGGCCTTCAGCTATCAGGCTCCAGTATTATGGAACCAGCTCCCAGTCGGGGTTCGAGAGGCAGACACCGTCACCACATTTAAGAGTAAACTGAAAACCCTCCTCTTTGATAAAGCTTATAGTTAGGGACGAGGAGTTGAAGCGTCCACCTAACCCGCCCACTGCTTCTCCTCGTAGTCATCAGTTTTTTCTATACTGTATAATTAATAATCGAGCGAGAGTAGAGGGAGGCAGGCCAGTACAGCCCGATCCGGTTGGGGGAGTTCTAGCCCGACCAGGCACCTCTCTTTAACCTGCCTCTCTTAAGTTATGCTATTACAATTCTAGACTGCCGGGAGGCTGTTCCTCCCTAAGACACACTGAGCTGCTCTCTCATCTCTACTTGTTACTTTTTTGTATGCATCCTGTCCCAGAAATGCTTGTTACTAATCTAGCTCTGGGGAGTTTACTCCCGGAGTCCTTATATTTCTTCTTCGCAGAGCTATGCTCTGCGATTCTCTGCATTTCCCGGCTGCATCCTGCTGCGTCCTGCTGCATCCGCAGCCTCCACCCGTGCTCTGCAGCGCCACGTTACATCCCGCAACGCCCTGCTGTGATGTTCCTATGCACAGAGTAGTCAGGATCCGGTATAGGAGACTGCACTACTCAGTATGACACGATGTGCCCTGCTATGACATGAACTTCCACGATAACCTTCGAAGTCAATGTGACTTCTAATGTGACTGTTATCACCACTGTTCATCACGCCCCCAACCGGCCCGTCAGACACCGCCTACCAAGAGTCTGGGTCTGCCGAGGTTTCTTCCTAAAAGGGAGTTTTTTCTTGCCACTGTCGCAATAGCCACTACTAATGCTTGCTCTTGAGGGAATTACTGTAATTGTTGGGGTTTTGGAATTTATAGAGTGTGGTCTAGACCTACTCTATCTGTAAAGTGTCTCGAGATAACTTTTGTTATGATTTGATACTATAAATAAAATTGAATTGAATTGAATTGAATTGAAAGTTGGTGGCATGTGCAACTGATGGTGCGTCGGTGATGACAGGGACACGTAAAGGAGTAGTGAGCAGGCTGAGAGGAAGTAACATGCACGTCCTGGGTATTCACTGTATGGCACACCGCCTGGAACTAGCTTTCAAGGATGCCATTAAGAGCTGCTCTATGGCAAAACAGATTGAAGATGTGCTGTCAGGGCTGCATACATTCTATTGTAAAAGTGCTCTCAACAGGGCAAACCTAAAGCACAGCTTCAAGATTCTGGGCCAGAATCCCCTTGTACCAACTAGGGTTGGAGGCACCAGGTGGGTTTGTCACCTCTTCAGGGCCACTGACTATTTTTTGAGGAGTTACCAGGGACTTACCCAGCACCTAGACCAGGTAAGCTAAATAACAGTGTAGAGAACTCGAATGTTAAGTTAAAAGGTTAGGTCCGTTTACTGTCAGGAATTTGTTCAGTGTAATTTAATAAATTGAACTAACTTACACTTATAAAACACTTATATAAAAATGTTAAATTGACTAATGGACTTTTCTTTATTAATATGACTGATTTTGTATAAAGATTCAGTCACCAGATGCTGAAGGGGTGAATGCAGTGCAGAAGAGCAAAGCACGCCACTACTTCCAAACCTGCCGGGATCCAGCATTTTTCATGTTTTGCAACTTCATGCATGATTGCCTGACTCACCTCAGCAGCCTCTCTCTGACTCTTCAAACCTATCAGCTATCACAGTGGCTGAAGTACACAGCTGCTCACAAAATACAAAACCAGGTGAGTGTCAGAGAACTGAAAAGTTGTGTTAATGTGTTTGCTGCTTAGCTGAATATCTTAAATAAACTTAAAATGTAAGGCTTTCAGACCTGGGCCCAAGCTGAAAGCCTGTATGAAGGAGCACGAGAATGATGACAGCGTCCTAAACCGTGTCATGAAGGCCAAGTTTGAGCTGTTCGCTCTGCAAAGTCGCTTCACCGACATGACCATAGGGATTCTCCAAGCTACAAAGTTAGTGAATCTGAACAGTTGGCCTGACGCAGATCCCTCTAAAGGTATGTATTTGGTTTAGGTTCATACATAACATTTCATCTACAAAGTCAGAAAGTATATAACTCAATGTTGTTTCATTATGTCCGTCTCTTTTTCAGAATTTGGTGAATCAGAAGTGGAGGAATTAACTACACACTTCCAGAGCATCCTGACATCCTCGGGGGTCGTTGTTGAGCTCATCCCAGATCAGTGGACCATACTCAAGACCAGACTGTATGAGACGGGAGAGAGTCTCCACATGAAGACCTGATCAGAAATCAACAGGTCTTTGCAACCGCAGTGCCCCGAAATCCTCAGCCTGGTTGACCTCATTCTCACCGTACCAGCCTCTACTGCAGACTGTGAAAGAGGCTTCAATCAAATGAAGTTAGTGAAAAATGACTGGAGGTCCCGTCTTACATCAAGAAGCCTCTGTGACCT
>NC_041345.1:32670666-32783166 GCF_004354835.1 Perca flavescens
CGCTCGTCCTCCTCATGCTTCCTCTTCCTCCCGGAGATGTTGGGACCGCTAGAGGCCACGGGAACACAACATCAGGACTTTAACCTCACACACACACACACACACACACGCAGAATCATTTATTTAAAAGCTGATTTTTCTTTATATGACTGTTCCGACGTTGTGTGGCCTCATCGTAATAATATTCATACATTCATAACAATATAGTGAGACTTACGTACGGCTCTGTAGTGCCTGCAACGCCTTTTATAAAGCTGCGGGATAGCTAGCTGGGAGAAATTGGTGCGGCATGGGATTTGGAACAGTTTGTCTCGTTCATTCAGAAGCTTCTTGAAGCTTTTTTTTAATCCACTGTGTGGATGGGCATCATATTTTTGGCCAAATAATATGTTAAAGCACTGGTGATTTCGGTACGTCTCGTCAGGTTCTTGTCGTACTTTGTGCCACTGGCAAAAGCACTCACTAGCGAGGCTCGTTTCACTAGCGCTGGCGTATTAACTGCTACGGGTGGTTTTTTTGGGGATAGTATAACGCATTCCATTTTGTTGTCTCTATCTATTTCTTCACTTACACTGTCACTCTGTCGAAATATGCACACACGTCACGTGGTACGCTCCGTAGGGTTTGTCACGTAGTGCACGTGGCACGGTAACTGGCCAATGAAACGTGATCATTACAGCGTTAATTAAGCCACGCAGCCAACGGACGGGACGCAGCGCAAAATAAACTAAACACTTTCGATATAATATTGTGCCACGTATATCGCGCTGACGATATTAAGTTGATATAGCATGCACCCGTAGCAGACATTGTGCAGATGTTGAGACGTACGTGATGGGCGGCCCGTGGATAGCGGTCATGGCGGGGGCGAAGGTCCGGTGCAGAGAGTGGTTGAAGACGGGCGAGCGGATGTTGGCCATGACGGTGTCCAGCAGCGACTGACAGAAGTACTGCTGTTTGGTGGGCACTGGGGGGGGGGGTCGGCTGGAACCACACACACACACACACACACACACACACACACACACACACACACACACACACACACACACACAAAACTGTTTATTCAAACTTCAAACCTTTATTCAAACAAATTAAGTTATTCTTTTTTATAATTAGAAGTTCTCACCACGGCCATGTCGTTCTTCAGCTTCTCTAAAGCAATTTCACACTTCTGCAGCGTCTTCAGAGGACACCTGCAGACAGACAGACAGACAGACAGACAGACAGACAGACAGACACTCTCATGGTTCAGCCATTGATTGATGACAGTGTGTTATGTAGAAGGGTTCCGAGAGCAGCGGTTACCTGGTGTTTGGATCAGTCAGGATGTTTAACAGACTCTTCATCTTACTCAGATCTTTCTTTCTGTCTGTCAACAGAAACAACAACATTGATTTTAAATGATTATCCCATCGTCACAATGGGCAACAAGTAATCTCAACGGACATCGGGCGATTCCTCCTGACCACTGACCTTCATTTTTGTCGATCTTGTTGATCATCCGGCGCAGAGGCTCAATGTATTTAGACAACTGTTTGAGTTTCTCCATGTACTGCTGGTCCTCCAGAGACGTGGCCCCTGCCGGACTCATCACTGAGCTGGGGTTACCTGGAGACGGGGGGGGGGGGGCAAGTTAAAGCTATAGTGCGTAGTTTCCGTCTCCCACATGAGGAATTCTAAGTAATGACAACAAAACTGTCGGCGCGTCCACATGCTACAATGTTTTCATACTTTAACTACATTTTCCTGATTATACTTAAAGACTTACTGTCACAGAGTATTTCTACAGTGTGGTATTAGTACTTTGCACTGACCTGGAGTATTGAGCGGTCCAGGAGACGGCACCCCGTAGTTCTGGGGGGTCCTGGCGGTGGCGGGGCTCTGTGAGGGCTGAGGGGAGGGGCTGGGCTGGAAACCCCCCGGAGACGGAGTGGGACCAGAGCTGGAGACAGGAAGTACATTTTTTATAAACCAGCTTCCACAGTCACACTTTCACACGATGGAGGTGGCGCAGGTCTGCCTTGGACCAGCTCTTAGTTAGTCTGTTATAGTTTTAGACTGCCGGGGGACTTCCTTTGACACACTGAGCTCCTCTCTCCTCTTTCTTCTCTGGGGAGCTTATTCCCCGGAGTCCTTATGCTTTCTCACCCAGCAGTTTTCCCTAGAGATGGCCCGATACCATTTTTTGCTTCCCGATTCCGATACCTGAACTTGCGTATCGGCCAATACGTACGCCCTCGTCCTGCAGTGCCCTGCTACGCCATTAATTACTACAACTACTATTTCTAGTCATAGTTCCAGTATTTTTATTGTGACTATTATCGCCACTGTTAATCACACCCCCAACCGGGACCGTCAGACACCGCCTACCAAGAGCCTGGGTCTGTCCCAGGTTTCTCCCTAAAAGGAGTTTTTCCTCGCCACTGTCGCACCAAATGCTTGCTCTTGGGGGAATTACTGGAATTTTTGGGTCTTTGTAAATTATGGAGTGGTCTACAGGGCTCCAGACTAACTTTTTTCACTAGGAGTACAGTGGCCCCCTACTGAAAATTTTAGGGGCGCAACCAGAACATTTAGGGGCACACACCGTAAATCAACATGCTAACCAAATATTCACATTTCTACTAATTTCCACTGTATTACTAATAAATACTTTGATAATAGATGCAGAAATTAAAATGCGCCGTTTCAAATTCAGTGTCACTTTTGAAGATGCAACACAGAAGGCACCATTGCTGTCATGACAGTAAACAAAATATTTAAAATATATACCAACTCTGGTCTACAACTACAACAAATTCACCTTATAATTAAACATACATGTTTAATTTTATTGTTTAGGCTACTACCCTTAGGGTTGGGTACCTTTCGCATCTTAACCTGGTACAGATACCTGAAATTATGGTAAATGTTTTCGGTATTTTCCCTCTGTAATTACAAAACAATTATTTCAGTTGTAAAAATAATTCCAAACCTATTTATCCTATGTACTTAGAACATTATGTTATTCTATTAGAATATCTTACACTCTAAAGAAATTAAACAAAATAAAAATAAAACACCTCCCTCTCTCCTCCCAAAACCATCCCTACAACCTATTAAATTAAATAATTATTAATTTCTTACTCACTGTAACTTGTTTAGCCCGTTTTATTTTCATCATGACCGTTTTTTAATTGCTCTTTAATGTTTCATGTAAAGCTCTTTGAGTTGCCTTGTTGCTGAAAGCTGCTGTAGAAATAAAGTTGCCTTGCCTTACAGCCTCAGCCTGTCAGTCAGACCCCAGGGCACAGTTGCACACTGTTGAGATTGCTGCTTGTCTCAGAGGAAGTGTAACGTCAACAGCACCGTGACTGTTTTTAATATCATAACGCAGCAAACGCTGTCTGTGTGAAGTTTTTAAAAACTGTAACCATACTTGAAACCACTTTATCGGCATCACTCACTGTGACTTAAAAAAAAACAGCCAACGTAGTTTGTGCCGAAAGCACCTCTGCGTGTGTGTGCGAGTGTGTGTGTTTGTGTCGGAGCACCGCTCTCTGTCAATTTTCAGAGAGGACAGATAAGCTTGCGCTTACGCGCTCAGGTACCTACGTTTTGACATTTGTGTAAAAAACGGGGGCAAATTTGCTGGTCGCACATGTGCGACTGGATGTAAAATTCAGTTGCACTCAATCAAATTTTGGTCACATTTTGCGACCATTTGGTCGCAGTCTGGAGCCCTGGTCTAGACCTACTCTATCTGTAAAGTGTCCTGAGATAACTCTTGTTATGATTTGATACTATAAATCAAATTGAATAGAAATGGAATTGAAGGCCTTGTTGTACCTGACTGAGTTGGGCTGTGAGGTGGGGGGTTGAGGCGACGGCTGGGGAGGGGGGGGCATCGGCTGCACAGGTGAAGGCGATGACATTATCTGATGCTGCTGTGCCTGTGGAGGAAAGTGATTGGATGAGAAAAAGAATTAGCCAATCACAGGAGTAGAGATGCAGCTGCTGGAGCAGCACAATGAACTTTGATGAAGTTTGAACAGGAAAAGTCTGAAGGGAAATGTCTCAGTTCAAGGTGTTTTCACTGTTGATTTTTTTTATTCAATAAATGCAAAAATATTTCCAAAAGTCATCGAGTAATCATGTTAAAAGGGGAACTATGCAGTTTTCTTTTTAGCTTAATTTACCTTAACTGAACAGCTTTAGAATGGTTAAATGACTTTTTTTTTCCCGGGTTGAATGGTGGTCGTCTCGCTAATTGCCGTAAATTGCTTTACAACACAGCGCACATCCAGGAACCGGCTAGCTATAAGAACAAGGTAGCGAAGGAGTTTTTCACACTATTGTTGCTGAGCCGGACGAAAAAGAAGCAGGAAGCTAGGAAAGCATTGTCGGAGGAACAGAGAAAGAGGAAACGGTAGACTGACCGAGAGAGGAGTTAGACAACTAAACACAGGAGCTGCCAAATATCTATTCTGAAGCTGTAGGGGGGCTCTACAGAGAAACCAGCGAGCAAAAAGCAAGAAAACAGCAAAGAAATTGCCAAAACTGTATAGTGCCCCTTTAATAATCCTGATTTACACCCACCTGCTGGCAGGAACACAGAAGGGGCCTGACTACAGTGATGAAAATGTAGCTGTGATAAGGTTGGGTGTAAAACTCCTTTTGTATGAGAACATGCAACAGATTAGGACACAGACATAAAAAGAGAATCTTCTTGTTGCAGAGGTGGAGAAGATAAATTGAAAATGGTTTGGCGCGTTCGCTCGTGTGTCACTCAAAACGCAAACATTTCCTCTTTGCATACAACGCCGCGGCCTGCTGGTCTGGTGTGCAGGATTTGGTGATCATCGGGGCGGAACGCATCATTCCGTGGGCTGTGCTCCTGTATCGGGCAATGGCACACAACTTGCATCTTACTTTGGATCATCTTTCACTATTTCATAGTGCACCCACGCTTCAGATTTTTATTTTTTTTTTGCAAACTCCACACAGAAAAGCCCTGCCCAGACCGGGGATCAAACTCTGTGGTGGGTACTTGCTGTGAGGCGGAAGTGCTGAACCACTGAGCCACCATGTGGACACACGTGTAAAGATCCCACTGTGGCATATTGTTACTCTTTGTGTGACGCAGACAGAAGCAAACCGTGGACATGTCAGGGAGGGTCAGAGGTCAGACTAAAGGTCTGTATACCTACAGATCGCAAATATTACACAACGTATTTTTCTGAGCTCACGCGACGCGAATAAAGACATCAACCAATCATGTTGTGTTGTTTACTTATGAGGACTCCTTTCAACCTTGACAAACAGTGTTTGCCAGAGACACTCTCTCCGTTTTCCAGGGGGAATTAACCAGAACGATAACGATGTGAGCATCGGCCCCGCTGAGCGATAACGGTGTGGAATCGGCGACCCCGGCGTGTCACGGCCTTGAGGGAGGAGAAATACCTGCTGGCTCATCTGCTGTGCTCCCACACCGGTGGCGGCGGCAGCAGCGGCGGCGGCGGCGGCTGCGGCGGCAGCTGCTGCGGCGGCCGCGGCAGCGTTTGGAGGAGGGATGGAGGGATTCAGGGCTCGAGGCATCCGGGGAGGAATCGGCATCCCGGGACGCACCAACTTCAGAGGACAGGACAGGACAGGTGAGCAGAGAGGAGGCACACATCCCAAAACTAAAAAAGGTCTTCACAGGTCCAAAAACCCATGCCCGAAACCCCAAAAAGACCCAGAAATGTACTAGCTGAAAACAAGGGCCGTCTAATATTTGATGGCTGGACCCGGTTCGTGAGAAACAGACAAGTGTTGGACCCGAACTAGCCAAACCCGACCGCAACCAATTTCACAGCTGATTGCCATTAAACATAATTAATCAGCTATTCAAATATGAATGGAGGGTATCAGATGGGGGTCTAATTTGTGTCATTTTAGGGCTCCTTCACATGAAAAAGCTTGGGAAACACTGCTCTAAAAGATTCACCATGGCTGATTTCAACAGCTGGATGAACGGCATCAATTTCATAGTTCTTTTAATATATTTGAGTTGACTGAGATGTTAGATCAGAGTTAGGCTTAGAATGGAGAATGTAAGAGCTACTTTATGACCACACTGGTGTTTGCTTTGCCTGGTGAGATTTGAGTCACAGTTGTTGCACGTGGAGCTGGAGGCGGCTGCCGTCTCACCTGTCCAGTAACGCCGGCTGCGGCAGCCGCGTTGAGCTGCGCCTGAGCTGCGGCTTGCTGCGCTGCTTGCTGGGCCTGCTGGGCCTGCTGGGCCTGCTGGGCCTGCTGGGCCTGCTGGGCCTGCTGGGCCTGCTGGGCCTGCTGGGCCTGCTGGGCCTGCTGCTGCTGCTGCAGAGCACGGGCCTGCTTTCACACAGACACACGCACACACAAAGACACAGACACACACACACACAGAGGCATACACACACACAGCAAAGCATGCAAGCAGATGAGGGGTAAGTGTCAACTGGAACCCAGCGGTGGGATTTTTCAGCTGCAGTGCGACCAAAACAGATTTAGCGATCTGGTTCTTGTCGAATCAAACTTCAGAAGAAACCAAGGACGATGGCTGTTCTCAACTAAAGGGTTAGCCGGTACCGGGATCACTCGTTGCCTTGCATACGCAAGGATCCCAGCCCTCTCGGGATTGGACCCCTAATAAGATCAGGGATTTATTATGGAGCGACGACAGAAAAGTGGAACTGTTACTGACAGATATGTAGGCCTACCTAACCGATAACACCGACCGACCGTCCGGACTACAAAGCATCCCCACGGCCTTCACACCCAAACTGGGGACGCAGCGTTTCCAAATGTTTCCGTTTTAAGGGGCTCAGAAACGTTACAGTAGCGACGACGCGAGGTGCAAAGGTAGCACAAGAAAACATTTGTTTTATAAACCAGAAAGGTAGCAGACTAAACGTGTCCTCACCTGGAAGGCCTGGATCTTGAGCTGGTGCTGCTGCTGACTGAGTGAGTTGATGGGGACATGCTGAGCGGACGCCATCTGCCCCGCCAGAGACTGGGGCACCATGCCGGGCTGCTGCTGCTGCTGCTGCTGAGGGTGGGGAGGCATCTGACCCGGCTGGGGCTGAACCTGGGCCTGAACCTGCTGCTGCTGAACCATGTGCTGAATGGACTGGGCTTGAGCCTGAGCCTGAGCCTGAGCATGCTGCTGCTGCTGCTGCTGCTGCTGTAGCTGCAGCATCTGCTGCTGCTGCTGCTGCTGCTGAATCCTCGTCTGATGCATCTGCAGACGCAGCCAACAAACAGTGTGGGAAGGTAACGTGTTAGGTCATTGAATGTCTTCATCATTAGCCAGAGAAAACTAGCACCACAGGGCTCTAGAGTGCGACCAAAATGAGCAAGGGTGCAACTAAGAGGTTTCCTAGGTCGCACCGGTGCACCTAACGTCCTCGCATCCACTGCCTCTCCACGAACAAAGTGATGTCGTTTATATGGATATGGTTTAATGTTGCGTTACATGACCCATTACTTCTGGAAAGCCGTGCCTGTGTTTGGATCTCAAAAAACTGGAATCTGGAAACCTGTATTATTAACACAGCTGTATATTGTTGAGTATGAGAGGAAACCTGTATTATTAACACAGCTGTATATTGTTGAGTATGAGAGGAAACCTGTATTATTAACACAGCTGTATATTGTTAAGTATGAGAGGAAACCTGTATTATTAACACAGCTGTTTATTGTTGAGTATGAGAGGAAACCTGTATTATTAACACAGCTGTATATTGTTAAGTATGAGAGGAAACCTGTATTATTAACACAGCTGTATATTGTTGAGTATGAGAGGAAACCTGTATTATTAACACAGCTGTATATTGTTGAGTATGAGAGGAAACCTGTATTATTAACACAGCTGTTTATTGTTGAGTATGAGAGGAAACCTGTATTATTAACACAGCTGTATATTGTTAAGTATGAGAGGAAACCTGTATTATTAACACAGCTGTATATTGTTGAGTATGAGAGGAAACCTGTATTATTAACACAGCTGTATATTGTTGAGTATGAGAGGAAACCTGTATTATTAACACAGCTGTATATTGTTGAGTATGAGAGGAAACCTGTATTATTAACACAGCTGTATATTGTTGAGTATGAGAGGAAACCTGTATTATTAACACAGCTGTTTATTGTTGAGTTTTTTTTTTTTTTTAAAGATTTCAGCCTTTTTGATAGGACAGTTGAAGACATGAAAGGGGAGACAGAGAGAGGGGGGGGGGGTGACATCCAGGAAAGGGCCGCAGGTCGGAGTCGAACTTGACCGGAATTGGCCGATTTGCACGTGATTGGCCATGACCGGCAACCTGCCGGTCAGTCCGACATATGCCGATTTTATGACGGTTCACTCGGGCGCCGCATGATTAACATCGCGCAACATCAGCACCACACGTGCACATGCGGGGTTTCCGCTATATGAATGTAGCAGCGGCGCACTGCCACTCAATCAGCGGTTTATGAAATGTCATAAAGTTGTAATTATACACGGCTCTGCAGAGCCGTTTTACGCTACTGATCTCAGCCGCTCTCTCTCTCTCTCTCTCTCTCTCTCTCTCTCTCTCTCTCTCTCTCTCTCTCTCTCTCTCTCTCTCTCTCTCTCTCTCTCTCTCTCTCTCTCTCTCTCTCTCTCTCCTCTGAGGCTGAAAAACTGGAACACGAAAACCGCACTAACGGGTCCCATGAAATATGACAGCTGCAGTTCATCGGAAAATAGTGTTGGGCACCCTGACTTTGATGAAATTAATGTTTATCAGACCCAAGATGAGACAAGAAGCTAACGTTAGCGAACGCTGTGGTCCCTCTGACTCTGATGCCCCGCTGGCTGCTGTGTTAAAAAAAAAAGACGCTGTATTCCTCTACAATGTAACATAACCAATGCAATGATTCACTTTTTGAATGGACTGTGTCCTCTCTGATTAAGTGTAGAAAAATATTGGGCTAATGACAATGTACTGATTATTAGTCTATAACATAACTGGTTGCAGTTCGGTGGGTTGGGGATCTCATCGCTGCTCTTTGCAGATGATGTGGTCCTGATGGCATCATCGGCCTGCGACCTTCAGCACTCACTGGATCGGTTCGCAGCCGAGTGTGAAGCGGTTGGGATGAGGATCAGCACCTCTAAATCTGAGGCCATGGTTCTCAGCAGGAAACCGATGGAATGCCTTCTCCAGGTAGGGAATGAGTCCTTACCCCAAGTGAAGGAGTTCAAGTACCTTGGGGTTTTTGTTTGCAGTGAGGGGACAATGGAGCGGGAGATTGGTCAGAGAATCAAGCAGCGGGTGCGGTATTACATTCAATCTATCGCACTGCCGTTGATTTAAAAGAGAGCTGAGCCAGAAGGCAAAGCTCTCGATCTACCAGTCAGTTTTCATTCCTACCCTCACCTATGGTCATGAAGGCTGGGTCATGACCGAAAGAACGAGATCCAGGGTACAAGCGGCCGAAATGGGTTTCCTCAGGAGGGTGGCTGGCGTCTCCCTTAGAGATAGGGTGAGAAGCTTAGTCATCCGTGAGGAGCTCGGAGTAGAGCCGCTGCTCCTTTGCGTCAAAAGGAGCCAGTTGAGGTGGTTCGGGCATCTGGTAAGGATGCCCCCTGGGCACCTCCCTAGGGAGGTGTTCCAGGCACGTCCAGCTGGGAGGAGGCCTCGGGGAAGACCCAGGACTAGGTGGAGGGATTATATCTCCAACCTGGCCTGGGAACGCCTCGGGATCCCCCAGTCGGAGCTGGTTAATGTTGCTCTGGAAAGGGAAGTTTGGAGTCCCCTGCTGGAACTGCTCCCCCCGCGACCCGACACCGGATAAGCGGACGAAGATGGATGGATGGATGGATAACTGGTCTGATTAGCCATTGTTTGTACTAAGTGGCATTTTTTCCTGTTCACAGTCCGTGATGGGAGTGCCACTTTGTGAATGAATGACGTCATTCAAGAGCCGGACCGGATTGGTCCTGGTCAGTCAACCAAACTATTTAATGCTATGGTTGACGTGAATGTGTGAATTTACCTGATGAAGGTCTGAGACCGAAACGTTGTATTTTTCTAAATAAATGATTGCTTGCGTAATGGTCAGTGTACAGGACTTTCTCTGAGCTTCTGAGAGATATATATATATATATATAAAAATATTTAGTTGGATATTGGATGTGAAAAGAAGGAAATGGTTCTTCCATAACATTGCACTTTAGATGTGTGTGAATTTCCCACACCAGTCATTTATATTAGTTCTATTTTATAGTGATCGTTATCTATTCAAAAAATTTTCTACGTTCTATGCAAAATCTAAAATGTTCTATTAAAGAAAAGATAGAAAATAAATATTTGTGTGCAGTAAACTGATTAGACAAAATAAAATCGGAATCGGCTGGCCTAACTCAATAAAAAAATCGGAATCGGCCTGGAAAATTGTAATCGGTGCATCTATACTCTCTCTCATATGTGTGTGTGTATATACATACAGTATATACATACATACATACATACATATAAAAAAAGAGGAGGATATATATATCCTCCTCTTTTAATCAGTATGTTATTGTTGTTGAAAACAAGTAAATGAGCTTTCTCAGAGATATATATATATTTTTTAATATATCCTAGGCTATTTATTTCAGATAACTTTCATTTACATGTGTTGCAGCTGTATATTTTCATACTGGTAAAAGGAAACCCTGTCTTTGCATTTTATTTTTTTAATAAAAGAGCTTTTGAAAAGTGGCTTTGACTTAAAACTGAACATTAAGCCCACTTTGTAAAAAAATACAGAGCTATATACCGTGTATTCAGCGTTAACTGCGACGTGAGGAAAAATTTGGGTGCACCTACATTTTGTGCTGGTGCACCTAAATAAAAAAAGTTAGGCGCACCAGTGCAACCAAGGCAAAAAGTTAGTGTGGAGCCCTGTACCAACAGGAAAAAGTCTTCCGGGAGGTAAAGCCTGATACTGTATGGTTTTGCGGACGCACCACAAAGAGCTGTTGCTGTAGCGTGAGGTTTATAGTTGTGTGTTGGTGTGCGCGTTGATCTCGTTTAAGAGAATAGCATATCAACCTGGTTCTGCTGCTGCTGGTTCTGGGCCTGTTGCTGCTGCTGCTGCTGCTGCTGCTGGTTCTGGTGCTGCTGAAGTTGCTGGTTCTGGTGGTGCTGCTGCTGCTGCTGCTGCTGCTGCTGCTGCTGCATCTGCTGCACCCTCAGCAACTGCTGCTGCATGGCAGCGTTCTGCTGCTGCTGTTGCTGTTGCTGCATGGCGTTCTGCTGCTGCTGCATGGCAGCGTTCTGCTGCTGCTGCATGGCAGCGTTCTGCTGCTGCTGCTGCTGCTGCTGGAACTGCTGGAACTGGAGCGACTGCTGCTGCGCCTGCACCATCTGCTGCATCGGCATCTGTCCTGGACCCCCAACTGCAGCGTTAACAAGGACACAAACACTATTCTTAAAAGTCACATACATACAGTACAATGTAGGTACATTTTATGCATTCAATTGCATTCTTAACCCATTCTTACGCTTCAGCTACACTGCATTCGTAACATGTGCGGACCGTTTGCAGAGCCGGAATCTCTCTTTTAACCGGCTACATCTGCAGCGCACACACGGCGCACTGTGTCTGTACGAGATACTTCCAGGTGTAAAACGAAACTGAGCCCGAGGGGAAATCGCTCCAAGTTTACAAACTCCTCAACTTATTGGGACCAGAGCAAACCAACCCGAGGTGTGAAAGCACCCTCGATGTTTGGGTCCGGTCTGTGTCAGTTCCACGCTTCCCTTTCAGTGTGTATAAACAACCTGAGATCCATTCTGTGAGCGTCGTGGTGACTTTCGAGAAGCGGGAAGTGTCGAATTTAACGTTTCAAAGTTTGTGATGAAGATAATAGTATTTATAGAATATACAGTTCTGTCTCTCCAATTCTAAGTAATGAACACCACTGTCGGCACGTCCACGTGATACAAGCCTTCCATGATTACTCACACTCACACTCACACTCACACACACACACACACACACACACACACACACACACACACACACACACACACACACACACACACACACACACAAAGCTGAGGGGACTGAAGGAAAGCCCAGCTGTGATGCAGCCAGAGAACACACACCACACGGAGGAAACACACTCACTGGCTTGTGGGTTTCCAGCCACCCCTGCCATGGCATGCTGGCCTATCTGCATCCCCATGGCCCCCATGCCACCCACTGGAGCCCCGGTCGGGCGGGGCCCCATGCCAATGGCGCCCGGGCCCCCGCCAACCCCCGTCAGGTTAGTCAGGGCATTCATGGGATCTAGCAGAAGGGCAGACAACAGATCATATTACGCAGCTCCGACATGCACGGCAGAAACTAGGGATGTCCCGATCGCGGTCTCGGATCGGAGAGGAGAGCAGCTGATCGGGACATCCCTAGCAGAAACCATGGACCCCATGAGTCTGGAAGAGACCGAGGAGGACAGAAACACAGCACAGAAAAAACGGAATGGTGACCCAAACAGAGACAAAAACAAAATGGACTTACCTTGAACTCCGAGTGCCTTCTTGTCTGTAAACGAGACACAACAAGAGATTAGTGATTGGTAGGGCTGAGAGAGCTCATTATTTACAGAGACCGGAAAAAAAAATAGAGGCTTTCTTGAGGAAAAGTAACGCTGATTCTCAACCAGTTGCGTCTGCCGCGATGTCAGACAGCCTTCGCAGCCTCCGACTCTCATGGTGTGTGAGTCGGCTTACAGACCAGAGTATTAAAACTAAATCTCCATTCAGGTTAAATACTTACGGATGTCCCTGAAGTGTATGATGAGCCTGGCCACCAGAGATAAATACTCCTCCTGGGAAACGCAGAGGGACATCCGTTACTACACGGTAAGACTGGGATCAAAGTCCCCCAGAGATCGACTACGCTACTCACTCTGGATTTGGCCTTGACGTAAACGTGGTTCTCCATGTCTTGGCTGGACTTGGTGTGTGCGGTTCCTGCCTTCCTCATCGCCTCTTCACTGGAGAGAAAACACACGCTTAACTTAGTTTAGTTTGAACATGTTAAAATAATAAGTCAGAACATGGAGATTTCAGTACAGGCATGAAAACCAACCTGGACCTATGAAAACACACAAACACACACACAGAAAGAGAGAGAGACAGAGACACACACACACACACACATATTTATTTACAAAATATTTAAGCTATATATACAGTAAGCATATTCTTGTTTTTAATGTTATGTGGATACATGCGTTATGATCCTTATTCACCAGTCAGTGTATATTTAATGTGATGCTGTTCTCTGACACACAGACACACATGCATGCACGCGCACACACACACACAGTCCACACACAATTTATATTGTACACAAATATAAAGTATTGCACAACATTTTAAGTATGCCCACATAAATATTATATATTTACATAATATTTATTTATATATATATATATATATATATATATATATATATATATATAGCATAGTCTTGTTTTGAATACGTTACGTTGATACGTTATGGTCCTGATTCACCAGTCAGTGTATATTTAATGTGATGCGTTTCTGCTCTCGGACACTGTATTGTGTGTGTGTGTGTGTGTGTGTTATTGTAATTTCTTATGAATAAAGTTTTTGAAAAAAAACACATAGTGTATACTATGATGCGTTTATGTTTAAATATATAACACATAATTGAGTTAGTTTGACAGTGAACCAACTACACCAGATGTGTGTTTAATGTTAATCTCTTCTCAGAGCCGAATTAAAGGGAAATGAGTACCGTTAAAGAGTTAACTTGCTTAACGCTAGCAGCTAACGTTAATGATGCTAATTATAACATATAAAATAAAACGCCATTTGGCATTGTTTTAACAATTTGAAGTACGCCGAATTAAAGAGTGAGCCAAAAGCTTTCGTAATATGTTGACTGCCATGTTTTTGGATCGCCGTTTAGTTCGCTTTTTTACAAGTAACAATTAATTTGTCGCTTTTTTAAACAGGGTTTGACGTGACGTGCTTTCCTGCTGAGCTAACGTTAGCTTAGCTCATTGGGCTAACGCAACAGAAACAGAACCAGTGATTAGGTTAAAAACACACAACACCGAAACAAGATATCTCACATCTGAGCGACGACTTTTTTGTCGGAACTGAGGGCTCCTCCAGTCGCTGTCCTGCCCGGGGACCTCCATGACACAAATATGTATTTATGGAGGATTTTTACTTGAAGAGTTTAATGTTTTCCCTCTGCTCTTCCTCCTTCCGCTCAGAGAAAAAGGCTGCTGTGTTTTTAGGATTTAATCCGGTGTTAATAAAGTTTACCACCGCCTGCTGGCTGACCACTGAACTGCATACGTGTGTGTGTGTGTGTGTGTGTGTGTGTGTGTGTGTGTGTGTGTGTGTGTGTGTGTGTGTGTGTGCGTGTGTGTGTGTGTGTGTGTGTGTGTGTGTGTGTGTGTGTGTGTGTGTGTGTGTGTGTGTATATAGATATAACCTCGGGTCAAATTTGACCTGTTTACAACAACTTTCTATATCATAACTATGACAAAAGAACAAAGTGACAAATGTTGGAAAAAGCTACAAAAACGCAGGAAAAAAAAATCTGAAAAAGTGACAAAAATAAAACATCAAAAACATCGCCAAAGGTGACAAAAACTTGAAAAAAATTAGAAAAAAAGTGAAAAATGCATCGGAAAATGCGACAAAAACATCATTAAAAAACTGGAAAAAAAGTGACAAAAACGTTGAGAAAAGTGTAGAAAAAGATCAACAAAATGTTGAAATTTGACCCAGAAAAACACAAAGTTGCAGGTCGATGGGAAGACAACACAAGGGATATATATATATTTTTTTTTTTTTTTCAATTAATTTATTGAGAGCATTTGCGGTTACAAACAAAACATACAACTACACATACACACAAAATAAATAAATACATAAACAAATTGTTATAACCTTGGATGGTTAATAATGCACGCACACAACGGTTAGCGGACTTTACTTAACGTCTGCAGCAGCTCACATACACAGGTAGGAACCTTGTATATATGTCAATGGTAGGAACACACAGGAGCAGCACATGTCAACAGGGCGGGGTAACCCTCTTTACGTCCCTGGGGGTAACCTGGGTTAAATAATAAAGGTTCCGGGGTGCAGTACCCTTAAACACTGCGACACAGTTTCAGTCTGTAACACAAATCATATCCCAGGAAGTGTGAAAAGTCCAGCAAGGCTAATCAACAAGCAGTCCAATTCATAGCATCACTCACAGTTAGAAGAGTTCAGCATCATTCAATCAGACACACAGACACACACACACAGACACACACACACACACACACACACACACACACACACACACACACACACACACACACACACACACACACACACACACACACACACACACACACACACACACACACACAGAGTTCAATATCATCCAGTCACATGTTGAATGTATCTTCAGTCTTCAGAGCTTCCCAGTTCTTTGAGTATCTTATGGGGCCAGTTGTTCAAAGGTAAACTGATCGGATTTTGGTTATTGGATTGGATCAAATCTTGAAAATGGGTTGTTCAAAAGGGAAAGAAGGATTCTGATATCCGATTAGATCACGGAATCCAATCCTAGTTTTAATCTGGATCAAACCTTCAGTTTATGTTGTTCAAAACTTGTCAGTATCCCAACAGGGGGTAGGATTTCAAGGTGGATTCCAGGAAGAAAATGTAATAAAACTTTAAAATTGGTCAAATAATACATTTGTATCATTTAGTGTATATGCACAGATCCTCCTGGCAGAGGAACAAATCAAGCTGACCAATCTGCAGCAAACCAAGGCCAAACTTCAGATCCTCCTAAAAACAGGGCTTGGAGATGCTGTCCCTCCTTGTCCGTGTTAAGCTCGACCACACCAAAGATAACATCTTTAAAACAAAGTGAGAAATCCGTAACAAAATAAATTTGGATAAATTCAAGGACATCTGACCAGGGGGCTGTTTCACAAAAGTAGAATTTATAAATCTGTCTCTCTCTGTCTCTTTCTCTCCTGCTTTCTCTCAATTCAATTCAATTCAATTCAATTCAATTTGCTTTATTGGCACGAACAAAGAAAACATGTTGTTGCCAAAGCAGTTTACAGAAAATACATATAGTACATATCACATATTAAATACATACAGTAGGTGTCACATATATTCTATACTGTGTCATAAACATACAACATACTACATTACAAAACAATTACATAACACAATGTAATACTTAACAGTTTTGTACAATATAATAACTGTGTGATCCTAAATCAATGTGTAATGTATGGATCTTATAGTGGAGAGTCCCTCAGATCCATATTTAGCTGCCAGTGGGGCTGCTGTCCCTTCTCCTAGGAGGACTACCAGCTTCTCTTCTCATGGTCACATTGGGACATTTGCTATTTTTTTGGCTATTTTTCCAAAGTGTAAGTCTCTTAGTGAAGAGAATTTTTCACAGTGGAGGAGGAGGAAGTGCATCTCTGTTTCTATCTCCCCTGTTGAGCAGTGAGCACACTGAGCCTGTCTCTCTCTCTCTGACCGGTCTGTGTGAGTCTTCCTGTCTCTAGGGCCAGTTGGTGGTCACTGAGCCTGTCTCTCTCTCTCTGACCGGTCTGTGTGAGTCTTCCTGTCTCTAGGGCCATTTGGTGGTCACTGAGCCTGTCTCTCTCTCTCTCTCTCTGACCGGTCTGTGTGAGTCTTCCTGTCTCTAGGGCCAGTTGGTGGTCACTGAGCCTGTCTCTCTCTCTCTCTGACCGGTCTGTGTGAGTCTTCCTGTCTCTAGGGCCAGTTGGTGGTCACTGAGCCTGTCTCTCTCTCTCTCTGCCCGGTCTGTGTGAGTCTTCCTGTCTCTAGGGCCAGTTGGTGGTCACTGAGCCTGTCTCTCTCTCTCTCTGACCGGTCTGTGTGTCTTCCTGTCTCTAGGGCCAGTTGTTGGTCACTGAGCCTGTCTCTCTCTCTCTCTCTGACCGGTCTGTGTGAGTCTTCCTGTCTCTAGGGCCAGTTGGTGGTCACTGAGCCTGTCTCTCTCTCTCTCTGACCGGTCTGTGTGAGTCTTCCTGTCTCTAGGGCCAGTTGGTGGTCACTGAGCCTGTCTCTCTCTCTCTCTGACCGGTCTGTGTGAGTCTTCCTGTCTCTAGGGCCAGTTGGTGGTCACTGAGCCTGTCTCTCTCTCTCTCTGACCGGTCTGTGTGTCTTCCTGTCTCTAGGGCCAGTTGTTGGTCACTGAGCCTGTCTCTCTCTCTCTCTCTGACCGGTCTGTGTGAGTCTTCCTGTCTCTAGGGCCAGTTGGTGGTCACTGAGCCTGTCTCTCTCTCTTGAGCCTTTAACACCATTCAGCCCCACCTGCTGGTTGAGAAGCTCTTGCATTAGTTCCAACTGTGTTATAATTTGATACTATAAAAATAAAATTGAACTGGAGGCCAACTTTGTGGGCTGGATAGTTATGGAGTTCTTCCACTACACGGTACCTACTCGACTCGTCTTTTCTGGTTTCCCATTACGAAATAAAGTACCTGGTACCTGCTAACAGGTACTTATTTTAGTACCACCTTAGTCGAGGTCCCAGCGAGCTGAGGCAATACCAAAAGGTGACGTGAAAGCGACAGACGAGGGGTTCCTGAACAAACCCGCCATTTTTAAATAGTTTAGACAGCTGTTTTGTTTGTCTCCTTCAGGATATTTTTTTAGCAGTGGGGGGGAAGGTCTTTCCGAAAAACTACCCCCTAACCCCCACCAAATGTTTTACGTATGAAACGTTACTGACACTTTGCTGCAACACAAATATATTTATTCACCCACAATGAGGCATATTTTCAGTTGTGATTGAAGTGTAATTTGGAGGAACTGTAGAGCACTTAACATCTACAACAGGTCTACACTATGGACTTCACTAGACATTCTTCAAAGGAAACCAAAACCCAAATGACTACATCCATAGACTATTTCCAATTTATATTATATTCCACTGACTCACTTACCGTTTGAATGTTTCCAGATGTTTGATATCAGGACGATGAGCTGACAGAACTGACAAGTTGAACCTTGTCCAATTAGAATGGACCCACTGCGGTGGCGGTTTTGGTGGAGCTGTTGGTTTAATAGTCGACTCGGAAGAAAGCAAAGGTTTAGACAATAACCTCCATCAACACAACAGTATGTGGAGTTAAACTGGACGGGTCCAGTAACCTCTGAATAGTTCTACTTGTTGTTAAACCGGACGGGTCCAATGATCTCTGAATAGTTCTACTTGTTGTTAAACCGGACGGGTCCAATGATCTCTGAATAGTTCTACTTGTTGTTAAACCGGACGGGTCCAATGACCTCTGAATAGTTCTACTTGTTGTTAAACCGGACGGGTCCAATGATCTCTGAATAGTTCTACTTGTTGTTAAACCGGACGGGTCCAATGATCTCTGAATAGTTCTACTGGTTGTTAAACCGGACGGGTCCAATGATCTCTGAATAGTTCTACTTGTTGTTAAACCGGACGGGTCCAATGATCTCTGAATAGTTCTACTTGTTGTTAAACCGGACGGGTCCAATGATCTCTGAATAGTTCTACTTGTTGTTAAACCGGACGGGTCCAATGACCTCTGAATAGTTCTACTTGTAGTTAAACCGGACGGGTCCAATGACCTCTGAATAGTTCTACTTGTTGTTAAACCGGACGGGTCCAATGACCTCTGAATAGTTCTACTTGTTGTTAAACCGGACGGGTCCAATGACCTCTGAATAGTTCTACTTGTTGTTAAACGGACGGGTCCAATGACCTCTGAATAGTTCTACTTGTTGTTAAACCGGACGGGTCCAATGACCTCTGAATAGTTCTACTTGTTGTTAAACCGGACGGTCCAATGATCTCTGAATAGTTCTACTGGTTGTTAAACCGGACGGTCCAATGACCTCTGAATAGTTCTACTTGTTGTTAAACCGGACGGGTCCAATGACCTCTGAATAGTTCTACTTGTTGTTAAACCGGACGGGTCCAATGACCTCTGAATAGTTCTACTTGTTGTTAAACCGGACGGGTCCAATGACCTCTGAATAGTTCTACTTGTTGTTAAACCGGACGGGTCCAATGACCTCTGAATAGTTCTACTTGTTGTTAAACCGGACGGGTCCAATGATCTCTGAATAGTTCTACTTGTTGTTAAACCGGACGGGTCCAATGATCTCTGAATAGTTCTACTTGTTGTTAAACCGGACGGGTCCAATAACCTCTGAATAGTTCTACTGGTTGTTAAACCGGACGGGTCCAATGATCTCTGAATAGTTCTACTTGTTGTTAAACCGGACGGGTCCAATGATCTCTGAATAGTTCTACTTGTTGTTAAACCGGACGGGTCCAATGACCTCTGAATAGTTCTACTTGTTGTTAAACCGGACGGGAAAAATGATCTCTGAATAGTTCTACTGGTTGTTAAACCGGACGGGTCCAATGATCTCTGAATAGTTCTACTTGTTGTTAAACCGGACGGGTCCAATGATCTCTGAATAGTTCTACTTGTTGTTAAACCGGACGGGTCCAATGATCTCTGAATAGTTCTACTTGTTGTTAAACCGGACGGGTCCAATGATCTCTGAATAGTTCTACTTGTTGTTTAACCGGACGGGTCCAATGATCTCTGAATAGTTCTACTTGTTGTTTAACCGGACGGGTCCAATGATCTCTGAATAGTTCTACTTGTTGTTAAACCGGACGGGTCCAATGATCTCTGAATAGTTCTACTTGTTGTTAAACCGGACGGGTCCAATGATCTCTGAATAGTTCTACTTGTTGTTAAACCGGACGGGTCCAATGATCTCTGAATAGTTCTACTTGTTGTTAAACCGGACGGGTCCAATGATCTCTGAATAGTTCTACTTGTTGTTAAACCGGACGGGTCCAATGATCTCTGAATAGTTCTACTTGTTGTTAAACCGGACGGGTCCAATGATCTCTGATTAGTTCTACTTGTTGTTAAACCGGACGGGTCCAATGATCTCTGAATAGTTCTACTGGTTAAATTGCAATGTGAGCGGCAGCCAACAGAGGTTAAGTAACCTGCAAATTAAACAGTAAATAGTGTGAAAGATCTGAAACCTTATCCACATAAATGATCAAACTTTAATGCAGTATCAGCGGATATAATTATGTTTTTTCATAGACAACGTGACAGATGTGAAGTGGAAACTTTATTTTGTAATGTTTGGTGAGTTAAGGCACTTTTCAGTTAGAATTCGCCACGTTACAGAGACAGAAAAGACTTTGCGGACGGCCCGCACATTCTCATCATAAGTTCATTTTTTATACATCACAAAGTGTCCGTGAAAACCCAGCCCAGTCTCATGGCAGTTCATGAAATGGTCATGTTATTGAATCGACTGATTCGTGAAAAGGACACGAATATGTCGTTTTTTTTCGTGTAGTGATTACGAATTTAAATTTAATATATTTAAATGGGAAGCATATTTCGTGATCACAGCATGACAATGGTAGGGAGTAGTATGAAAAGCAGAAAGTCCGCGCAGGGAAGATGGTCGGGGTGGTGGATGGGTCAAACAACACAGGACTTTCACCCCACAGACCGGGGATCGCATTTCCCCGTGGCAGTTCGTGAAATGTTAATGGTCGAAAATCGTGACCTGTACACGTATCAATGAATCAAAATAATGTGACCATTTACGAACTGGTGTGAGACCGGGTTGAAAAACCAGCGTACGCGAGCTTTTTGGGCGTACGCAACGTTTATACATGAGGCCCCAGGTTCTGCTGCTGGTTCTGGTGCTGCTGCTGCACACTCAGCTGCTGGAACTGCTGCTGCATCTGCTGCACATCTGCTGCATCTGCTGCACACAGCTGCTGCTGCAGCTGCTGCTGCTGCTGCTGCACCCTCAACCGCTGCTGCCGCATGGCAGCGTTCTGCTGCTGCTGCATGGCAGCGTTCTGCTGCTGCCGCATGGCAGCGTTCTGCTGCTGCTGCAGCTGCTGCTGCTGCTGCTGCTGCTGCTGCACCCTCAACCGCTGCTGCCGCATGGCAGCGTTCTGCTGCTGCTGCATGGCAGCGTTCTGCTGCTGCCGCATGGCAGCGTTCTGCTGCTGCTGCACCAGCTGCATGGCAGCGTTCTGCTGCTGCTGCTGCTGCTGCTGCTGGAACTGGTGGAACTGGAGCGACTGCTGCTGCACCTGCTGCATCGGCATCTGTCCTAGACCCCCAACTGCAGCGTTAACAAGGACACAAACACTATTCTTAAAAGTCACATACATACAGTACAATGTAGGTACATTTTATGCATTCAATTGCATTCTTAACCCATTCTTACGCTTAAGCTACACTGAATTCGTAACATGTGCGGACCGTTTGCAGAGCCGGAATCTCTCTTTTAACCGGCTACATCTGCAGCGCACACACGGCGCACTGTGTCTGTACGAGATACTTCCAGGTGTAAAACGAAACTGAGCCCGAGGGGAAATCGCTCCAAGTTTACAAACTCCTCAACTTATTGGGACCAGAGCAAACCAACCAAACGACGTTTGGGTCCAGTCTGTGTCAGTTCCACGCTTCCCTTTCAGTGTGTATAAACAACCTGAGATCCATTCTGTGAGCGTCGTGGTGACTTTCGAGAAGCGGCAAGTGTCGAATTTAATGTTTCAAAGTTTGTGATGAAGATAAACTTTAAAAAATAGTATTTATAGTATATACAGTTCTGTCTCTCCCATTCTAAGTAATGAACACCACTGTCGGCACGTCCACGTGATACAAGCCTTCCATGATCACATGATCACACAGCTGTGATGCAGCCAGAGAACACACACCACACGGAGGAAACACACTCACTGGCTTGTGGGTTTCCAGCCACCCCTGCCATGGCATGCTGGCCTATCTGCATCTGCCCCATGGCCAGAGGTGTCAAGTAACGAAGTACAAATACTTTGTTACCTTACTTAAGTAGAAATTTTGGGTATCTATACTTTACTGGAGTAATTATTTTACAGCATACTTTTTACCTCTACTCCTTACATTTTCACGCAATTATCTGTACTTTCTACTCCCTACATTTAAAAAATAGCCTCGTTACTCATATTTCAGTTCGGCTTGTTTTCATTCCAGCTCGTCAGTCATCGTTCAAAAAAAACACACACAAAAAAACCCTATCCAAATCGCTCCATCCGGAGAGAGTGAATTTGATTGTGGTTGGATAAGAAGTATAAACATAGCTATTCCGACACCCTATTGGTTTGTACGCGATCCATAACACCTGTACAGACCCGGTGCTAATACGCCACCGGCGCCTTAACGACCGTTATTTACCGGACCGAATAGCAACACGGATTTCGGTGCCTTAGGTGCCTGCGCGATGCTCCGAAAACGGACGTTAGAGGGAACTAAACATCACTAAACGGTGTAAAAGTGTCTATATTTCACTGGAGAGCAGAGGTGTCAAGTAACGAAGTACAAATACTTCGTTACCGTACTTAAGTAGAAATTTGGGGTATCTATACTTTACTGGGGTAAAAAATGACTCTGAGGACCCCCTGTTGAAGATCTCTGGCTTACATTACTTTTACTTTTATACTTTAAGTAGTTTTGAAACCAGTACTTTTACACTTTTACTTAAGTAAAAAGCTTGAGTTGATACTTCAACTTATACAAAAGTCTTTTCAAACCCTAGTATCTATACTTCTACTTGAGTAATGAATGTGAATACTTTTGACACCTCTGCCCATGGCCCCCTGCCACCCACTGGAGCCCCGGTCGGGCGGGGCCCCATGCCAATGGCGCCGGGCCCCGCCAACCCCCGTCAGGTTAGTCAGGGCATTCATGGGATCTAGCAGAAGGGCAGACAACAGATCATATTACGCAGCTCCGACATGCACGGCAGAAACTAGGGATGTCCCGATCGCGGTCTCGGATCGGAGAGGAGAGCAGCTGATCGGGACATCCCTAGCAGAAACCATGGACCCCATGAGTCTGGAAGAGACCGAGGAGGACAGAAACACAGCACAGAAAAAACGGAATGGTGACCCAAACAGAGACAAAAACAAAATGGACTTACCTTGAACTCCGAGTGCCTTCTTGTCTGTAAACGAGACACAACAAGAGATTAGTGATTGGTAGGGCTGAGAGAGCTCATTATTTACAGAGACCGGAAAAAAAAATAGAGGCTTTCTTGAGGAAAAGTAACGCTGATTCTCAACCAGTTGCGTCTGCCGCGATGTCAGACAGCCTTCGCAGCCTCCGACTCTCATGGTGTGTGAGTCGGCTTACAGACCAGAGTATTAAAACTAAATCTCCATTCAGGTTAAATACTTACGGATGTCCCTGAAGTGTATGATGAGCCTGGCCACCAGAGATAAATACTCCTCCTGGGAAACGCAGAGGGACATCCGTTACTACACGGTAAGACTGGGATCAAAGTCCCCCAGAGATCGACTACGCTACTCACTCTGGATTTGGCCTTGACGTAAACGTGGTTCTCCATGTCTTGGCTGGACTTGGTGTGTGCGGTTCCTGCCTTCCTCATCGCCTCTTCACTGGAGAGAAAACACACGCTTCACTTAGTTTAGTTTGAACATGTTTAAATAATAAAAAATCAATCAGAACATGGAGATTTCAGTACAGGCAAGAAAACCAACCTGGACCTATGAAAACACACACACACACACACACACACACGGGATTAAAGTGAAAAAAACAATCTTTTGACTGAACTTTTTTCAGACCAAGTCATAAGCTGTTCACATCTACCTACACAGATAGCACTAACCCTTTTGCGATCGCACCCTATTGGTTTTTAATGTACAACAAGATGCAGACAGCAAAGTAAAGGGAGTGTAGCGAGTGTTTTCTTTTCCTGATGAACAAAATAATATTTCAGTACCATCCCATGACTAACCATTGCTGTTCTTTTCTACTGCGGTAATCAAATTGTAGAAAGGCTTTACCTTACGCTCTAATTACTTCAGGCCAAAAGTGTTTAAAGGGAGTTTTTTTTTTTATTATTAATATGCAATTCAACACCAAGTCAAATCTATAAAATCAAGTTTGCAAAACTTCCCTTTATTCAAGGGCTACTAATAATGAAACATATATAACTTTCAGTGAAAGTTTATTAATTATTTAAATGCAAACTAAAAAATGTTTTTACAGTAACAATAAATAGTTGTAGTAGTTGTAATAGCTAGTGGCCTTGCCAAATAGTGGTTACCATTAGACGCACACAAATTATGACGCTAATAAGCAAGGAAACTACTTCCGGGTTTTGTGCTATACATTAATAATATTTTATAGCAAAGTTATAGGTTGACCATTTTAATTGGATGAATATTTTACATCAACATACAGCCATAACCTACTGTCATTGTATGACACCAAAATAGGCTATAAGGCTGTCTGTGCGTCATAGCACAAACACCATTGATACGGTACAATTTATACTTAGTTAAATTTAAGACCTTTCTAATACCACCTAGGATAAAATGTAATGCCAACTTCACAGCCATATGATGAAAAATCAGTGTGGATTTCAGGCCTAAGAAAAGAATGATTTACCAGGTAATGTCACCTGAATTCAATAAAAAATGTGTCCCTATGCAATATTTTCTTACCAGCTGAGATGCCACCTGTCAACTGCCTGCCCTGGAGGAATGTTTGCACTATACTCTTCATCTGTGTGATGCACCACTCAGGATCTCTGCTCATCTTTGTGGGATACAAACATCTTTTAAACAAAGCAGAGCTGCTGCTGGCTAACAGCGGTCTTTGGAATCGGCTTTGGCTGCGACTCTGGAAGACTTGGAGTTCAGCTTTTCTTTGAGAAAAGAACAAAGAACAGCACTGAAGTCATTCTTATAAAAGGGAAGATGTGTTTGGAGTTTAAAGTTGAATCTATTAACTAGCTCTGCTATCTTCTTCGTTGCTCTGCTTGGTTGTAGCGTGCAGAGGGAATTTGATAGACAACCGTTTATCCCGCCCCTCGGATTGAGCCCTGTCAATGCTGAGTTCCTTGAGCTTGTCAGGCTATAGATAGGCTATCACCCGATACGGGATAGGATATAATATCACACAAACTTTACAAAATCAACTTAAATAGACATAATAAAACAAATGGACAACTCATAGTTTGATATGTTTAATAAAAAAATATTTAAAAAATGAATACCTCATAAAATGGCAATTACTACCTTTTAATGGCCTTAATTTTTACTAATTAGATTTACTACCTTTTAATACTTTTTAAAACCCTGCAGACACCCTGCAAATGAATGTCCTCCCCTGACAAGAGTTTTGCAATAGTAAGAAATTGTATACATGGAAATAAGAAAATTCACATTCATTCAAAAGGAGCTAATTTTTGTAGTTGCCTTACAAAAAGAAAAAGTGATACAGGACCCGGATCTGCATCAGTCTCAGACATGGCATTTCTAAAATCAAATGTATGGAAATCCGTCGTAGTGACACACACACACACACATTCATACCCATACTAAAGTTGACTAAAAAGAGGAATAAAAACATAATCTTTTGGAAATTGAGCTTAATGCCTTAATTAAAAAAAATCCAACCTTCTAAGGACACCAATTTGTTTTGTGAATGAATAATGTATTGTAAATAAATAAATGTTCTTCCTTAAAATACAGACAGGCCATAATTATACATACCCCTATGTTAAATTCCCATAGAGGCAGGCAGATTTTTATTTTTAAAGGCCAGTTATTTCATGGATCCAGGATACTATGCATCCTGATAAAGTTCCCTTGGCCTTTGGAATTAAAATACCCCCACATCATCACATACCCTTCACCATACCCCCATCATCATCACATACCCTTCACCATACCCCCACATCATCACATAGCCTTCACCATACCCCCACATCATCACATACCCTTCACCATACCCCCATCATCATCATCACATACCCTTCACCATACCCCCACATCATCACATACCCTTCACCATACCCCCACATCATCACATACCCTTCACCATACCCCCACATCATTACATAGCCTTCACCATATCTCATGATTGGCATGGTTTTAGTTCAGTTAGCCTAATAGCTGGTTTGATTTGCATTGATATGGATCTTATCTCAGTTACATATACATATATATATATATATATATATATATATATATATATACACACATATATATATATATATACACATATACATATATATATATAGGCAAGGCAAGGCAAGGCAGCTTTATTTATATAGCACATTTCAGCAACAGGGCAATTCAAAGTGCTTTACATAAAACATTAAAGAGCAGTTAGAAAACAATTAAAAAACAATAAACAAATTAAAAACATTAAAAGACAAGAATAAAATTGATAGTGCAGTATAAGAATAAAAGTTACAGTGCAGTATAAGAAATTAAAGTTAATAAAATAGATTATTTAAAGAAAAGCAACATCAAAAAGATAGGTCTTTAGCTTAGATTTAAAAGAACTGAGAGTTGCAGCGGACTTACATGTTTCTGGGAGTTTGTTCCAGATATGTGGAGCATAAAAACTGAACGCTGCTTCCCCCTGTTTAGTTCTGACTCTGGGGACAACAAGTAGACCTGTCCCAGACTACCTGAGAGGTCTGGGTGGGTCATAATGTAGTAACAGATCAGAAATGTATTTTGGCCCTAAACCGTTTAGTGATTTATAAACCAGTAAAAGTATTTTGAAATCAATTCTTTGAGGCACTGGAAGCCAGTGTAGAGACTTCAGTACTGGAGTGATGTGATCCACTTTCTTGGTTTTAGTGAGGACTCGAGCAGCAGCGTTTTGAATCAGTTGCAGCTGTCTGATAGATTTTTTAGGGAGACCTGTAAAGACACCGTTACAGTAGTCAAGTCTACTGAAGATAAAAGCATGGACAAGTTTTTCCAGATCCTGCTGAGACATAAGCCCTTTAACCCTTGATATATTTTTAAGGTGATAATAGGCAGATTTTTTAATTATGTTAATGTGGCTTTTAAAATTCAGGTCTGAGTCCATGACTACACCAAGATTTCTTGCTTTGTCTGTTGTTTTTAACATTGTCGTTTGAAGCTGAGCGCTGACTTTCAATCGTTCCTCTTTTGCTCCAAAAACAACCACCTCAGTTTTTTCTTCATTTAATTGAAGAAAGTTCTGGCACATCCAATCATTAATCTGTTCAATGCACATATTTAATTGTTGTATTGGGCTATAATTCCCTGGCGATAAGGTTATGTAAATTTGTCATCCGCATAACTATGGTAACTTATTTTGTTGTTTTCCATAATCTGAGCCAGTGGAAGCATGTAGATGTTGAACAGAAGAGGCCCCAGAACTGAGCCTTGGGGAACTCCGCACGTCATATTTGTATGCTCAGATGTATAATTACCTATAGACACAAAGTAGTCCCTATTCGTTAAATAGGATTCAAACCACTTTAGTACTGAGCCAGAAAGACCAACCCAGTTTTCCAATCGGTCAAGCAATATGTCATGGTCTACCGTATCAAATGCAGCACTGAGATCAAGTAATACTAAGACTGAAATTTTGCCACTATCTGTGTTTAAGTGGATATCATTAAAGACTTTAACAAGAGCTGTCTCAGTGCTGTGGTGTGGTCGAAAACCTGACTGGAAGGCATCACAACTGTTGTTTAGCGATAAGAAAAGGTTGAGTTGTTGAAAAACCACTTTTTCTATGATTTTACTTAAAAATGGAAGGTTTGATATTGGCCTATAGTTGCTCATTAGTGTCATGTCTAGATTGTTCTTTTTTAGGAGTGGCTTGATGACTGCCGTTTTCAGGGCCTGTGGGAAGATACCTGAGAGCAGAGATGTGTTTACAATCTGTAGAAGATCAGAAGCCAAACAATTCAAAACATTTTTGAAAACACCCGTTGGTAGAATATCAAGGCAACAGGAGGAGGTTTTCAGATGTTGTATTATGTCCTCCAGGTTTTTAAGGTTGATCGTATGAAATTGTGTCATGTTGGAATTTGTTTTGCGTGCACACTGTGACAACACATATCCTGTACTTGATATGGAAGCACTGACTGTTTGTCTAATTTTCTGAATTTTGTCTGTGAAGAAGGAGGCAAAGTCATTGCAAGCCTTGGTAGACAACAGTTCAGATGCTATTGGTACTGGAGGGTTTGTTAATCTATCGACAGTAGCAAACAAAGCGCGTGTGAATTATTGTTTCTGGCAATAATGTCAGAGAAAAAGGACCGCCTTGCATTCCTTAGTTCCAGATTATAAATGCGAAGTCTCTCTTTATAAGTGTTATAATGGACCTGGAGATTAGATTTTCGCCAACTGCTTTCAGCTTTTCGACACTCTCTTTTTTCTGTTCTCACAACTATAAAATTTCTCCATGGAGATCTTTCCTTACCAGAGACAGCTTTGACCTTAGTGGGAGCAATAGCATCAATAACATTCGTAATTTTACAGTTGAAATTATCTACAAGCTCAGTGACTGAGGCCCCAGTGAGGGTGGGTGTAGAGGAGAAAAGCTGAATGAATGATTCACTGGTGTTTTCAGTGATATACCGTTTTCTGATTAACTTTGTTTGAGCACTTTTGGGCAGAGAGATAATGCCGTTAAAGAAAACACAGAAATGATCAGAGAGAGCAACATCAGTCACCACAACCTTGGAAATGTTCAGACCTTTGGAGATAATCAAGTCCAGAGTGTGCCCCTTATTGTGCGTGGGCTGTGTCACATGCTGAGTCAGTCCATAGCTCTCAAAAACACAACACAGTTCTTTGGTCCCTCGGTCCTGGGGGTTGTCAACATGAATGTTGAAATCACCAGCAATAATTACACGGTCAAAGTTAATACAGATTATAGACAACAGTTCAGTAAAGTCGTCAAAGAAGGATGCACAGTATTTAGGTGGCCTGTAGATATTTAGAAGTAGAGCTTGAGGGGAGGATCTTAGCTGAAGAGCCACATATTCAAAAGAAGCAAAATTTACGTAAGATATTTGCGTACATTGGAATGAGACATTAAACAAAATGGCGACTCCACCTCCTTTCTTATTCACTCTATTCTCACTCATAAAACTGAAGTTAGGGGGGGCTGACTCAATGAGAACAGCAGCACTGTTATTATGGTCCAACCAGGTTTCAGTTAAAAACATAAAATCAAGATTGTGGTTGATAATAAAATCATTGATTAAAAATGATTTTCCCGCCAAAGACCTAACGTTTAGTAGTGCTAGTGTTAGTGCGTTTTCATTTTTTGGGACAGACTGTGGCTGACGAGGAATGGATGCAAAATTTGCAAAATTTGCAGTTCCGTGCTTATTCACCATTCTTTTTCTATTATCTATCACAACATAAATTGTGGAAGAATCTAATACGTAGGGCCCAGGCTTGTCTTGGAAAAAGTCATGAGTGCTACTAGGCGTGCAGCCTGGACACGGCCCATATCAGTTAATGCTTGCTGCATTTTGCACACAAGCATCCTTATCAGTTTGGGGAGAAGGAGTTAACTGCCATCCTTGAGGGGGCAGAGGTGCCTGGCGTTTTACGATGGGAGAAGGAAGGGGGGCATACTTGGTTCCAGCATTTACCAGCTGCTTCATCTGGTCAGTGAACTCCAACATGGGGATGGGGGAAAGAGGGGAGAGCGACGTATCCTTAAAGAGGTCCTCAAAGTTTTCGTGGTTGTCAAAGGGGTTTGAGGAGTGTTGGACGGGTGAGAAGGGGGGTTGAGATTTCTCATCTCCGCTCTGTGGTCTCCCATGGTCAAATCTTTGCTCAGGTGGGGGCTGTGGTGGCTCACTGCCGCACTTTGTTGTGTCTTCCTCTTGTTTTGGTTCATCTTGTCTCGTGTCCTTGGCCAAGGGAGCAGATGTGTGGTGCAGAAAGTAAAGTAGGCTAGAGGTGAACAGCTTTACTCCTGGCTTGTTAAGGAAGAGTCCATCTGCTTTAAAAAGATGTCTGCAGCCACAGAAAATGTTAAAATTGTCAATGAACTGCATAGAATGGTTGTTGGTACATGCAGTTGAAACACATATATATATATACACATATATATATACACATATATATATATATATATATATATATACATACATATATATATACATACATATACATACATACATATATATATACACATATATATATATATATAGGGCTCGTCGGCGAGCGCCTGGTGGCCGGGTTTGCCACGGAGCCCGGCCGGGCACAGCCCGAACAAGCTACGTGGCTCCCATCTCTCCAGCCCATGGGCCCACCACCTGTGGGAGGAACCGTTGGGGTCGGGTGCGATGCCACATGGGTGGCAGTGAAGGTCAGGGGCCTCGACGGACCAGACCCGGGCAGCAGACGCTGGCTCTGGGGACGTGGAACGTCACCTCTCTGTGGGGGAAGGAGCCGGAACTGGTGCGGGAGGTGGAGCGCTACCGGTTAGATCTGGTGGGGCTTACCTCACGCACAGTCTCGGTTCTGGAACCATACTCCTGGATAGGGGTTGGACTCTTTTCTTCTCCGGAGTTGCCCAGGGTGTGAGGCGCCGGGCGGGTGTGGGGATACTCACAAGCCCCGGCTGAGCGCGCTGTGTTGGAGTTTACCCCGGTGGACGAGAGGGTCGCCTCCCTACGCCTGCGGGTTGTGGGGGGGAAAACTCTGACTGTTGTTTGTGCATATGCACCAAACAGGAGTTCGGAGTATTCGGCCTTCTTGAGACCTTGACTGGAGTCCTGCATGGGGCTCCAGTGGGGACTCCATTGTTCTGCTGGGGGACTTCAACGCACACGTGGGCAATGATGGAGACACCTGGAGAGGCGTGATTGGGAGGAACGGCCTCCCTGATCTAAACCAGAGTGGTTGTTTGTTGTTGGACTTCTGTGCTAGTCATGGATTGTCTATAACGAACACCATGTTCGAACATAGGGATGCTCATAAGTGTACCTGGTACCAGAGCACCCTAGGCCGAAGGTCAATGATCGATTTCATAATCGTTTCATCTGATCTGAGGCCGTATGTTTTGGACACTCGGGTGAAGAGAGGGGCAGAGCTGTCAACCGATCACCATCTGGTGGTGAGTTGGGTCAGGGGTGGGGAAGACTCTGGACAGACCTGGTAAGCCCAAACGTGTAGTGCGGGTAAAATGGGGAACGTCTGGAGGAGGCCCCTGTCCGACAGACTTTCAACTCACACCTCCGGGCGGAGCTTTTCGTGCATCCCTGTGGAGGCTGGGGGCATTGAACCCGAGTGGACAATGTTCAAAGTTTCCATTGCTGAAGCTGCGGCGAGGAGCTGTGGTCTTAGGATCTTAGGTGCCTCAAGGGGCGGTAACCCACGAACACCGTGGTGGACACCAGTGGTCAGGGAAGCCGTCCGACTGAAGAAGGAGTCCTTCCGGGATATGTTATCTCGGAGGACTCCGGAGGCAGTTGCAGGGTACCGAAGGGCCCGAAGGGCTGCAGCCTCTGCCGTGAAAGAGGCAAAGCAGCGGGTGTGGGAGAAGTTTGGAGAAGACATGGAGAAGGACTTCGGGTCGGCACCAAAGTGTTTCTGGAAAACTGTTCGCCACCTCAGGAGGGGGCGGGGAACCATCCAAGCTGTGTACAGTAAGGATGGGACACTGTTGACCTCCACTGAGGAGGTAATAGGGCGGTGGAGGGAGCACTTTGAGGAACTCCTGAATCCGACTAATACGCCCTCTATGTTAGAGGCAGAGCTGGAGGATAACGGGGATTGTCGTCGATTTCCCAGGCGGAAGTCACTGATGTAGTCAAACAACTACACAGTGGCAAAGCCCCGGGATTGATGAGATCCGTCCAGAAATGCTCAAGGCTCTGGGTGTGGAGGGGTTGTCCTGGTTGACACGCCTCTTCAACATTGCGTGGAAGTCTGGGACGGTGCCAAAGGAGTGGCAGACTGGGGTGGTGGTTCCTCTTTTTAAAAAGGGGGACCAGAGGGTGTGTGCCAATTATAGGGGTATCACACTTCTCAGCCTCCCTGGTAAAGTCTACTCCAAGGTGCTGGAAAGGAGGGTTCGGCCGATAGTCGAACCTCGGGTTGAGGAGGAACAATGCGGATTCCGTCCTGGTCGTGGAACAACGGACCAGCTCTTCTCTCGCAAGGATCCTGGAGGGAGCCTGGGAGTATGCCCAACCGGTCTACATGTGTTTTGTGGATTTGGAGAAGGCGTATGACCCGGGTCCCCCGGAGATACTGTGGGAGGTGCTGCGGGAGTATGGGGTGAGGGGGTCTCTACTCAGGGCCATCCAATCTCTGTATGACCAAAGTGAGAGCTGTGTCCGGGTTCTCGGTAGTAAGTCGGACTCGTTTCAGGTGAGGGTTGGCCTCCGCCAGGGCTGCGCTTTGTCACCAATCCTGTTTGTAATATTTATGGACAGGATATCGAGGCGAGTCGGGGTGGGGAGGGGTTGCAGTTTGGTGGGCTGGGGATCTCATCGCTGCTTTTTGCAGATGATGTGGTCCTGATGGCATCATCGGCCTGCGACCTTCAGCACTCACTGGATCGGTTCGCAACCGAGTGTGAAGCGGTTGGGATGAGGATCAGCACCTCTAAATCGGAGGCCATGGTTCTCAGCAGGAAACCGATGGAATGCCTTCTCCAGGTAGGGAATGAGTCCTTACCCCAAGTGAAGGAGTTCAAGTACCTTGGGGTTTTGTTCGCGAGTGAGGGGACAATGGAGCGGGAGATTGGTCGGAGAATCGGGCGCAGCGGGTGCGGTATTGCATTCAATCTATCGCACCGTTGACGAAAAAGAGAGCTGAGCCAGAAGGCAAAGCTCTCGATCTACCGGTCAGTTTTCGTTCCTACCCTCACCTATGGTCATGAAGGCTGGGTCATGACCGAAAGAACGAGATCCAGGGTACAAGCGGCGAAATGGGTTTCCTCAGGAGGGTGGCTGGCGTCTCCCTTAGAGATAGGGTGAGAAGCTCAGTCATCCGTGAGGAGCTCGGAGAGAGCCGCTGCTCTTTGCGTCGAAAGGAGCCAGTTGAGGTGGTTCGGGCATCTGGTAAGGATGCCCCCTGGGCGCCTCCCTAGGGAGGTGTTCCAGGCACGTCCAGCTGGGAGGAGGCCTCGGGGAAGACCCAGGACTAGGTGGAGGGATTATATCTCCAACCTGGCCTGGGAACCTCGGGATCCCCAGTCGGAGCTGGTTAATGTTGCTCGGGAAAGGGAAGTTTGGGGTCCCCTGCTGGAGCTGCTCCCCCCGCGACCCGACACCGGATAAGCGGACGAAGATGGATGGATGGATGGATATATATATATATATACATACATACATACATACATACATACACACACACACACACTGAGCATAGTCTTGTTTTGAATACGTTACGTGGATACATGCGTTATGGTCCTTATTCACCAGTCAGTGTATATTTAATGTGATGTGTTTCTGCTCTCTGACACTGTATTGTGTGTGTATATCTGGCTGTTATTGTAATTTCTTATGAATAAAGTTTGTGGGGAAAAAAACACATAGTGTATACTATGATGTGTTTATGTTTAAATGTATAACACATAATTGAGTTAGTTTGACAGTGAACCAACTACACCAGATGTGTGTTTAATGTTAATCTCTTCTCAGAGCCGAATTAAAGGGAAACGAGCACCGTTAAAGAGTTAACTGGCTTAACGCTAGCAGCTAACGTTAATGATGCTAATTATAACATGAAATAAAACTCTATTTAGCATTGTTTTAAGAATTTGAAGTATGCCGAATTAAAGAGTGAGCCAAAATCTTTCGTAATATGTTGACTGCCATGTTTTTGGATCGCCGTTTAGTTCGCTTTTTTACAAGTAAGTGTTGATTTGGCGCTTTTTTAAACACGGTTTGACGTGACGTGCTTTCCTGCTGAGCTAACGTTAGCTTAGCTCATTGGGCTAACGCAACAGAAACAGAACCAGTGATTAGGTTAAAAACACACAACACCGAAACAAGATATCTCACATCTGAGCAACGACTTTTTGTCGGAACTGAGGGCTCCTCCAGTCGCTGTCCTGCCCGGGGACCTCCATGACACAAATATGTATTTATGGAGGATTTTTACTTGAAGAGTTTAATGTTTTCCCTCTGCTCTTCCTCCTTCCCCTCAGAGAAAAATGTTAGGCTCGTTCGAGATGAGCCAGATCTGCGCAGAATCAATCACCGGCGATCGCCGCCCAATGCATGCCGGTTAGATTCTTGTCCAACTTGATCCCGACTTGCTCTGACGTCATGCACACGTGGGCAACAATAATCTCACGAGACCAAGGCGGCCGCAGTTCTGAGCCGCAGGTAGCGCAGTTGCTTTTCACCAACTGCAAGAGCCAGGCGGACGCATAGACAGTATATAATGGACCAATAGACCCCGTTGCTCTGGACGGAGACCAGTGAAGGCTATTAGAAGCACTTTTCCGGTGATGGCCAGCCTTACTGCGCAGCCTCCAACTGAGAGAATGTGAAGTGAGCAACGTGTCTGAAAGTTGTAAGTCTTCTGGTAGCTGTGCCAAGAGAAATCTCAATCATTCCCAATCTTACAGATACGGAGACTGTAGGTGTATGTAAGGAGATAACATGGGCACAGGCTAATTATTGATCACTAACATGCTAGTTAACATTAGTAATTAAACCTAAACATCTCATGTAAGTCGAAACTGCCTGCGAGCTTCTCCTGTACTATACGGTAATTCCTCTACTATGCGACAGTAAGTCACGTGGTTATGACCCAATCGTTAGCTTATTTTTACAAAAGCATCTGCTACGGAGCCATAACGTGAGGTACAAGGTAATGAAGCCTTTTATACATTGGCGGTCAGCGGAATGCTAACAGGAGGTGATGGCCAGTTAGCAACAAAATGGCGCCATGATGGCTCGAGTTCTGAAGCC
Source organism: Perca flavescens (assembly GCF_004354835.1). NCBI lineage: Eukaryota > Metazoa > Chordata > Actinopteri > Perciformes > Percidae > Perca > Perca flavescens. The sequence goes on from NC_041345.1 coordinate 32,705,529, forward strand.
AAGCTTACCCCCTTGGGCGGACGCAGGCTGACCCAGGGCATGCTGGGAAACGCCGGTCTCTCAGCTGATCGAACAGCTGATTGGTTCAGAATCGACTCAACATGATGACGTTTTATATAAACTTTTTATTGATTTTTAATCGGAAGGATTTTAACTTTTATGTGTCTGATTTAACGGCTTATTCTGTACAGAACACCTGTTGTGAGGCCGATAGTTACATTTAGAAGTCAGAGAGACTAAATCTGTTCAGATTACGGATCATCTACAGTCTGTTGATAATTAAAAACAGCAACAGATCGCATGTAGAGAACTTTGACAGATACTCTGTCATAATAAAAACAACTGGAGACTGTGTAGGAGCTGATATATGGGTCTGATAACATTTTATTAAATCGGAATCGGACCACAGTGTTTGTGTCACTTCCTGTTCATCCTGAATGCTGCTGGAATCAGCTGGAAAACTGTCTGACTTGAGAGCGGACTTTTGTCACCGCCCCCCCGCTGCTGCCGCCTGCTCTCGTCTACTTTACAGGCGAGGCGCAGTACATCTCCAACGAGCCTGTTGACTGGCGGTGTTGCCAGATCTCGCGAGACAAATAAGCAACCAGGGGCCTCATGGATGTATTAAGAGAACCTCATTTATAAAACCTGTTACGCAAGAAAAAGTTGCCTGAAGCAAGGTGACATTTGTCGTCGCAACATTCCTCGCAATAGTCGGGATTTATAAAGAATTTCCATGCGTAAAAATGTTCCTAGTTTTCCATAACCTTTTGACCACACATGTGATCGTGCGTAACGCTCCCAAGGTTTTGTAGACTGCGTTTTAGTGATCTCCGATGGTATGCCCGTTTTCCGAACCTAACCCAGTTTTTGTTCTCCTGAACCCAACAATCCTGTTCTTGCTAAACGGGGAGAGGCAGGGGATCTCCCACACCGTGCAGCGCTGCTCTCCCCGTGAAATGCAAGACCTGAGCGTCCCATGTCATGCCGTCCCGCCTGGTGTCATCCCCGACCTTCTACTTTTCAAAATAAAAGCTTGCATCCCCGTCATGCCATCCCGCCTGGTGCCGTCTGGAATAAAATACTTTAATAAAATACTTAAAAAAATAGCTCTTACTTTTCTAAGTAAAAGCTTCCCCGAGCTTCTACTTTTCAAGGTAAAAGCTTGTGAATAAAATACTTAAAAATATATTTATGTTTTTTAACTAAACAGTAAGATAAATGCAGACTGCCATGCTAATGAATAAAATACTTTATATATTTGGTGTTTTTTTAACCAAACAGTAACGGCAATTATACAAATGAATAAAATACTTAAAAAATATGTCTACAAGATAAATGCAGACTATCATGCTGATGAATAAAATACTTTAAAATATATGTCTACAAGATAAATGCAGACTATCATGCTGATGAATAAAATACTTTAAAATATATGTCCGTCTACAAAATAAATGCAGATTATAGTCAAACTAAAACATTCATTCTGGCTGCAACCTGGAGCCTCCCGTCTCATGCCCTCTCGCCTTGCTGATAAGCAATTGTATTTGCAGCAATGTCCCAGTGAAGTGTGTAAACAATATAGAATAGGCCTATAAAAATAAAAAGCGGTCTTGGAAAGAGTGTAACATGTTTATTTTTGTATTATTGTGTGTGCAGATCCTTGTTATCCCTCCTCAGGAAATCCAGCCGTTAGTTGGCAGAAATGGCTGCAGAATCCAGAGTGGGGATCTCAGAATATATCCTCCGCAGCTCACCCCGCCTTCCTCTTCCTACGTAACCTGTCTTCTACCTGTCTATCTTAGAACCGCACGAGTCGACACCATCCTTACAGAGCGTACGTGTAGCAGGTATGGAAAAGTGTTTGTATTCCACCAAATATCCCTCATTTTACTGTGCATTTATTTTTGTTTATTTGCTCCTTATTCAATGAAGGGATTGTGTATGTATTTTGCATGGGTAAAGCTCTCCCTGCTGGTCGTTTTGTGAACGTACTGTTTGTTTTCCCGACTTATTCTGATTTAAAATGTGTATTTTGTAATGCTGTGAGGTTGCAGTTAAAGTGTGAGACATCTGAGAGCAGTTTACAAAAGTATTTTTATATTCTTATGTTGTATTTTTGCATTTATTGTTTCATATGTTGGGATTTTATTTTATTGAGAAATAAAATTATTTCTGAGACAATGTTGGATCTGGCCGAGAGCGCAATAAAACCAAAGCCTGAGTCTCCAGTCGTCTTCTTCACACGTTAGACACAGCGCAGGTAACCGGTACTGAGGCCAGGCCGGTTCCATTGGTGCCGTGACCCGGATCCATCGTGGATCAACACCAGCTTGGTCACCGGAGTTTGCTGAATGCCATCGCAAGGTTTTCTTCTTTTTGTTTGAGATTGCACTGAAGTGATTTTGTCACAGTTAAAATAACTTTTTATTGAAGTGACATCACTTTTATTGAGTGTTTTGTTTTTGTAAAAAAAAAAAAAATCATTTAATTTGAAGTAACATTGTCACAGTTGAAAAAACAAACAACCTTTACATTGAACTGACATTTCAGTGGGATTCTTTTGTGTTTTGCTGAGAAAGAAAACTAAATAATTTTGTTGCCTATTGTAGAAAGGGTATTTTCTGTTTTTGTGTGGCTCTGAATTAAGTGTTAAGTGGAGAAAATTACATTTAATATTGGAAGGGGAGAAAATGTGCCCTCTGTTGATTCTGTTCTTAGTTCTGGGAGGGGGAGACTTTTAAGTGAGCTGTTTAATACTCCAGTTAGAGCTCCAGGTAATGTGGGCTCACCTGCCTTAAGCTCCACCAGGCTAATAATCTATTCCCTTACAGTATAGACCCACTGAAATGCTTTCAGCAATTCCAGACATTGCTGACCCAGCTCTGAGTAATCTTATCACGCACATCGCCCAACAAGTGGGACAGACTCTATCAGCTCAATTAAAGGGGGAGGTGAATACCGATGAAGGTGCACAGGTTCAGAACTCAGGTGCAGGACAGATACTCGCTGACTCTACCCTTAATCTGACTAGTATGAAGTTGGTCATGCAGTCCGATGTGAAAGAACCTCCTGTTTTCAGAGGAGATGGCTCAGACAAGCATTCTGTATACGAGTGGGAGGAGTTCATGAACAGATACTTGAGAAAGAGAGGTGTGAAACTCGAGGAGCAGTCTGAAGAGATTCTATCAAAGTTAATGGGTAAAGCTAAAGACGTAGTGAAGATAACCCTCCGTAGCAACCCATTACTGAAGCCCCATGAGAACTCAGGAGTAATAACGGATATACTGAAACAACATTTCACTGAAATAACATGTTCAAGTATGGCCCTTGCCGACTTCTATAGCACAGTGCCGGTTGCAGGAGAGAACCCAGTCGAATATTGGATCCGCCTTAACAAGGCTGTCGATGCAGCTGAGGAGGGCTTAAAGAGACAAGGAAGACACATTGGTGATCCCCGTTGAGAGGTAACCATGATGTTTGTAAAGTATTGTCCAGATCCCTCTCGCTGCAGTGTTGAGATTCAAAGCACCAGACAAGTGGACTGCTAGTGAAATACAGGAACATGTCAACCGTTATCAGATAGAACTGAAGGAAAAGTCACTTACCAAACCAAGTCGTTTCACATCAGCTAGACCTGTGGCAGCTCATGTTCAAACTGCTCAGTGCCGCCTCCTGTCCCGGTTGAGTTGAGTGCCACAACTCACCCTCAGATTGATGACAATTGCATAAAGACCCTTATTGGTCTCCTTGACCGTACCGTCACTCAAACCAGTCAAGCAACAGCAGTCAGACAGCACTCATCTGACCCGTTTCAAAAGAAATTCTGCAAGGTTTGCAAGTCTGTTGAACACTCCACCCTGGCTCACTGTAGACATGAGCAGCAGCCTTTAAACTAATAGACCCGCATTCAGGGAGGGGATGTGTGGGTGATGATAAACAAACCCTCAAAAATGACAGTACACTTGAACAGCATTTTGTGAAGGCATGCAGCACCACACCAGTTGGGGTGAAAGTAATAGCATAGAACACGCAAAGAGTTGAACCATACGATGAACTGTTCTATGCTCCTGTCAGTGTGAATAACAAATATCAGTTGAGAGGAATGCTCGATTCAGGCTCCATGGCCTGCACTTTTAGCGAAGAAGCGGAGAAAAGGATGCCTGATGAAAGCATATTGTCAGTGCCAAAACAAATGGATGAAGAAGTGGTTTTAGTGGGGTGTGGAGGGAAACTCACAAAACCAGGCTGATTGTGGTTAGTATCTAGAGCAATTTATGGTTGCAGACTAACACTTAGGCCTATTGTGGCAACTTCAATCTATTCAACTGCATCAAAAAGCCACTTTGCTTCCATACAACTGTCCTGCAGTTTGTAGGCCTTTAACAGACAAATATTCCATGAAAGTCCTTTATGAAAAGAACAAAATAAAGGGTGATACAAACTATGTGGAGGATACCTTCAAATTCATCAATTCACTTTAGAGTCTGTCTTCTGTAATATTGATGTCATCTGCGTTTAAAAACACTGTGTTTAGCACAGTGTTGGACCTTCGTGTGCCTCGCCCAATCCAAGGTGCCCAAAAATGATAGCTGGGATGGACAGTAAAAGGATTCTTCCTGTTACCTGTTAATCAGAATGAAATGTTAGAAAAGGTTTCAACTTCATTAGTTTGGACAAATGTAGTTTACATAGCTGTTAAAGGTATGTTGCTGAAAAGGTAGGTTGGTAGGTTCACAGATCCTGCTGCAGATAATTGACAATCAAACTGACCATCAACTAACAGCATTAAGTGAACACAGCCAATGCAGCTCCACAGAAAATGAAGAGTGATTTCAGACCTTTGCACTCCTCTGTCTGGGAATTGATGCCGATCTCTCTGCAGTCTGCATCAGCGTCCAACTGGGCGTCATGGAGAGGTGGCCTACAGATCTGCAATGCCTCAGTATAGCCTGCCTCTTTATTGTGGTCTTGAGGCAGAAAGGGCAGTGGAAGTGACCACTGCTTCCACTCCTGCAGGCCTGGTGGCATTTTGTTATGAAGAAATCTATGAAGGGACAAAAGCATTACGTGCTTAGCCTATAAAATAAAGCAACTAGTATGTAAAGTTACTATTAGTAAGCTTACTAAGTAGCAGTAGTTACAAACAAACAAATGATAATGACATAGCACGAAGCTGATGGAGGGAACTAACCTTCATGTTGAATGGCATTCTTTACATGCACCTCCATGTGCTGCAAAACCTTTGCCCTACACTGGGGCCGGTATATTGAAGTGGGGCAAAGGGGACAATGATTGTCGGTACAGCACACCGTGCATCATGTGTTATTTCTTTTAAAGACACTGATGTGTCCCTTAAGGAAAATCACAGAAAGAAACCATCAAAGTCTGCAACCATGAATTGCTCTAGGTAACGTTAGCTAATATTCGCTAACAAATGTCAACCAACGCTGATGCAGGTTTCATCAAATGTACGTTACAGTTTTTTAAAATTGCTTAAGCACAATTTTGAAAACAGGGACAGCCATTTTCAAAACACTACACACAATTAGCACAACCACACACACAATTAGCAGAACACCTCAGACCCTTTACAAAATGAAACGCTCTTGCAAAAACTATACACAAATTTATAAAAAACATATTTAGTTACCATATTAAACACACACATTTCATTTGACTTAATTAAGTTTTAACCAGATACACACTGCTGTTGCTAAACTTAAACACTTTTAGCAATTCTACTTCTCAGTGATTAGAGTACTGTAAACAAAGTACACAGAGAAAGGGCAAATTTACAATAAGTTCACCAAACACTACACAAGACCAATGCTGCAGACTGAGGAAAATATCATTTATTTCTCTCCATATACCCAAATCAGTCAACATGTCAACATGGAGAATCACAAGTTTTCATGCTACTACAGTAGTGTGCATAACACTGTTAGCTCAGCAAACAACAGACAAACATAAAATACGGTATCCAGTACAGGTTACAATCACAAAAAAACAACAAACAAAAAAATGATCTGAAAAAGTACAGAAAATACTAGACATTATCTCTTCGCCTAGCTGGATCTGACCAGAGAATTTCATCAACATCACAGGCAATATCCTCATTGGCACGACAACCGTCTTGAATGTCAAATCCATCCTTGCACAGCTGCAGCGTTGTCTTGGTCACAGGGGTCCTCCATCTTATGACAGATGTCACTGTATATCTGCTACTCCCTCAGCGTCAATCCGTGGTTCCCAACATGGTCCACTAGTGTTGCGCGACTTTCATTTGATAAATTTGGTCCTCTTCTTCTTTGAGCATATTCTCCAGCTTCAGGTCTTCCTCTCCCTCTCCCTCTTCCTCTTCCTCCACCTCGACCTCTACCTCTGGCTTGGCCTCTTCCTCTTCCTCTACCTCTGGCTGGGCCTCTTCCTCTACCTCTGGCTGGGCCTCTTCCTCTACCTCTGGCTGGGCCTCTTCCTCTTCCTCTACCTCTGGCTGGGCCTCTTCCTCTTCCTCTACCTCTGGCTGGGCCTCTTCCTCTTCCTCTACCTCCTTTTCCTCCTCTGTGGATTCTCCCTCTCACTCTCAGTCTTCTTCTGACTCATTCCATTTTGGTTGAAGGCAGGTGAACTTACCTGCTGTATTTTATATAGTGCTTAAACCTGATTGGTGTGTCTACAATTTAGCAGTCATGTGTTTGTACCTGGTGGCTGTGTTTAACCAGTTGGTTCATGTGTGTTCATTTGAAAGCCTTTGCTTTGAAATTGCAAGGAAGTGACATCATGATAAATTTCTGCGTCAAATGCATACAAGTGTGTTTAGTGTTTTGCAATCACTGTGTGTAATGTTTTGCAAAAAGTGTGAAGCTGACAATGTGCTTACAGTTGTGTAAATCTACGTAAGTGTAAGGTTTTTCTATTGTGGGAAAGTTTTAATTTTAGTGTGTAAGCAATTGTAAAAAACTGTAACATCAGGGACACAACAATAACATCCAGAAATCAGCAAACTATATCTATGGCTAAAATTGTTACTTAAACAGTTTAAACGTTTTTCAATTGATTGCAACAAACGTGGTCACGAACTTACCCGTGACTTCGGTGACTCCATCTGGAAAATAATTCGCAATTTCGTATTTTTGACCCTCTGAACTTACCGTTGGACACACCTCGGCATGAGACGGGACGACGTGACATGGGACGCTCCAGGCTGCAGCCATACCCGCGTTGTGAAATGCGCTGTGTGTGTGCGTGTGTGTGTGTGTGTGTGTGTGTGTGCGTCTTTATGTTGTCGTGTGTAGGTGTCTGTGTGTGGGAATGTTGTCTTTCTCCACCTTCCACACAAAGTTACCAAATTGTTCCATTTCAAGCACTTTCACCTGTTCTGATTAAGTTCTAAGAAATAAGCACCAATAATGATCCAAAATCTTGTTTCTATTTTTTTTACCTTTTTAATAATTACATTTCCTTGTTTTCTCACAAAAAATGAAAATGATCATATGATCATAAATGTGATCTCACAGGGGTAAATGGCAAATATGAACCATAAATGATGTATGTATGATTGGTAATTGAGCTAAATCTTTTAAGTATGAAGTTTGTGTAACAAAAATATGAACACTACACAAGGGTTAAGGCTTCCAAACAGGATTTAGTTTGGATGTTCTACCTCTGTTAGGAGCACATTGATCTCACAATCACTGAATCGGGTTTTTTCCCCATTTTTCCGTTTCGTGATTTGTGATCAAGGGCTCCTTTCAAGGCTGGAATATTCATTGATTGATTAACATGGACCTTATTAGGACTAATATGGTCCTTTTGTTTGTTTTTGCGTACAAAAATTCTGACTATTTGGCACATGAAATCTTGAGGTATAAAATCCACGCCCAGTTTTATAAATGAGGCCCCTGCCCTAACCTGACTCCTCCAGATGGATCGCTTCGCATTTGCTCGGCATATGCATCTGGGAACTTTCCGTTGGAGAACTTTTTGATCTGATTGGTTGATTTGGCCCGTCTATCACCAACTATAGGTAATGATAGACAGATGTTTTATTCAATCAGCTAACCAGGATTATCGCCAAAAGTTCTCCAACGGAAAGTTCTTTCAATGAAGGAATACTTTGTAATTTGGATCAAACTTGCTGCGATAGCTACGCTCATCTCACCTGTGGACCTGCAATGTTGTTCAGACTGAACAGTCGCTTCTCGTTGGGTCACACCTATACCCTCCTCAAAACTCAACGCTGATTGGTCGGTCGTTTGGCCAACGGCTCCAAATTTTCTCTATCTCAAGATGCCAGACTGATCTGAGAGTGGAACATTTTACAGACGGATTTTAAACTGTGTATAAACTGTGCACAATAGTTTATTTATTTTCCTCCCCCCTGAGCTTCAGGACAATGATCACAAGAGTTAGCTAAACCACCTTTTAACATTATTTAACATTAGAAAACTGATGGGATATCAAATATAGACTGATGTACCTAGTACCTTATATACACAGTATTTGCACACACAAATAAATATCATCCTGAATTCACAAATTCTTTATTTATTATTGCAGGGACTGCAGAAGATCCCATTTTTAAATAACTATAACCCAGAAACAGGAGGAATTATTGATAATCTTAGTGTGCAGCAATAAAGTGGCTCCTGCTCTGATAACCAAATAAGTGAGTTAGAAAAGACTTAAATAATCTAAACTGGTTTAAAAACCATCCCAGTCCAAACCCTTTGAACAGGTGAGGATGAGGCTTGGTCTAAAACACTGTAGCCTCATACAGTATATATGAAGAATAACACCACCATTATCTTTCTCATCACCCCCAAATAGAAAAAAACAGACTGCCTGCTCTGCCTCTGATTGGCTCATTGCCATCTGGGTCAGAGCCAATTAGAAGCAGGATGTGGGTGGGAAAAAACTCTGCTGTATCCTGTGTGTATGGGGAAAGGGGAGGGACAGAGGGGACAGGCAAGACAAATGCCTACGTTTAAATAACATGTAGAAAATATCTGCTTGATTATTATTATGGAGCTGGGAACAAGCCCAGATAAGGAACTCCACTTTAGAAACAAGCCCAAAAAAAAAACGCGACCTGCGACTACCAATATTTGTATATACACTTATGTACACTTATAATAAGCGGACTTGGCAACACTGTTGGCTGCTGTGTTTTTGTGTTCCGGTGTTACTGCAAAATATATATATATATATATATATATATATATATATATATATATATATATATGTATATATACTGGATATAGAACCCTCCTGTTGTCCTAATTTATACGACATATCTACTTTTTGAGTTGAAAAAGAGCAGAAATTATGAAATATTTTGACTAAGTAAGATCACAGGATGTTGAGTGGTACATGTCAAAGTTTGATAATGGATGCTGTTTTGAAACGCATGCATGCATGCAAGTTATTTGGGGCAATTTGGTGGAAAGAAACCCATATTTCTTTTTTTTATAGATAATTGTTTTGGGCATTTCCACCTTTAATGACAGGAAAGCGATGAAAAGGGAGAGAGAGTGGCAAGACAGGAAATAGTCCCAGGTCGTACTCAAACCCTTGACCTCTGCGTCGAGGCATAAACCTCTCAGTATTTGTGCGCCTGCTCTACCCACTGAACCATCCTGGCCACAGTGACCCATATTTCTGATATAAAAAAAACAAGGGATAAAACAGTATTGTGACTAAACTTTGACATAAACCAGTCCGTGATTCACTCAACACCCTCTGATCTTAACTATTAGTCAAAATAATTCATAACTTCTGCCTTTTTAACTCAAAAATTAGGTATAATGTCATATAAATTAAGTTTATTGACCATTAATTTAAAACAAAACGTTGAAAAAAAGTGACAAAAACGTTTAAAAAAGAAAAGAAAAAAGAAATGTCCAAAATGCTGAAAAAAGCATTAAAAGTTCAATTTCACTTTTGACCTGGATGGACAACAAGTTCATGGTTGAAGACAACACACACTCACACACACACACACACACACACACACACACACACAGAAAGAGCATTCAAAATCTGGTTTATACCGCTTTAGCACACACTTTGCTGGGTAGAAACGTAACTTCTTTTACATATTAGTGAGCACAAATTTGAAAGGCAAGGACCAAACGTTTCTCCAAGGGACATTTTCTAATAAACTGTTCAAATATGGGATTATAAAATGAATAGTAACAATATCTCTTTGGTATAAAGTTCTAATTGTTTAATTTTTAGTCAGGTACAGAGCACCGCGAGCTGCTGGTTGTTTAAGTTTAGGCCACAAATACTGAGTGGTATTCAGCGATACGCAGGTTTGAAGTTCAAAAGGTTGGGTTTATTCCCCCCCAAAAACAGAGATTAACAAGCAAATTAGGCAAAGAGTAATATGGTCCCTAAAAAAAAGGTCATCAAAACATAACTCTACGGAAAACCAAGGCTAAACAAAATCAAAATGTTAACTCAATTAACAGGGACACTAATATACAAACTGACCAAACCAATGAACACATAGGGGGGGACAACCTGGACAATAACTACAACTTGCAGGAATAAACCCTGATTCCCCCCCCCCGCCTGCTGTCAGGTCTTTTGGTACGGTCCAAGACTGGGGCCACTGCATAAAATCAGGCTCCGCCCTCTTCCTGGTCTTTGGCTCACCAGGAAGAGAACTGTGGACAGGTGACTCAAACATAAAGAGAAATGAATTCATACAACATTAAACTAAATTGCTACTGTGTTTGTAGCTGTCTAGATTTTTGTCTTAACTTTTTTTTTTGTCCGGATTTCATCAATGCTTTTTCCACTTGAAATCACTCCAGTTTTTTTTTTTTTTCTTCGTTATCTGGATTTTCGATTTTCTTTGTTGATAGTGAATATCACTACACAGCAGCAGCATGTAAGCATTTTTCCATGTGTTTGTTTCTTTCCTGATGCAGCTGGTCAGGGGAACATCACCATCACTCTGCACAGTCCTCACAACATCTCCAGCAGACACAAACTGGACCGCATCTCTCTGAGCCACGGTAAAAACTTGACTGTCTACAGGTTTGAGATTCTAGGCCCTATTTTGACAGCATGGTGGCCCAGTGGTTAGCACTGTGGCCTCACAAAAAGAAGGTTCTGGGTTTGAATCCGGGTACTCCGGTTTCCCCTGCTATCAAAAACATGTACTAGGTTCTCCAGTTAGTGCCCTTGATCAAGGCGCTAACTCCGATCTGGAGTTGGTCCCCTGGCGCTGTAAATGGCTGCCCACTGCTCCCTTGAGGGATGGGTTAAATGCAGAATATGAATTTTGCTGTGTGTATGTGACCATAAAGTACCTTTAACGCCTGGTGCAGGTGTGTTTAGGGCGTGTCCAAATCCCCTTTGCTAGTTTGACGGCGGAAAAAAGGGTCCGTGTGCCGGCCGCATGGTTCTAAAGGGTTGTCCTTAGTGTCTTCATTAATCAGAGGTGGATTTTGGGCGTAACATCCAATCAACCAATCAGAGGTCATCTCCCATTCCCTTTAAATGCCAGGCGCGTTTGGACCTTGGAGCATTGCTAATATGATGGAGGATTTGTACCCTAATATTTTTATTTGTAATCTTCTGCATGTGTGTGTGCTACTGCACATTAACGCGCCTATAGACAGCGCATTAGTTCAATTAGTTCAATTCACTTTCCGCTGCCTCAAGATGGCAATACGCCCAGAATGTACCTGAACACACCTCCCTGTAAGACCAGCATGCCCAGAATGCACCTGAAACCACCTCCCTGTAAGACCAGCATGCCCAGAATGCACCTGAACACACCTCCCTGTAAGACCAGCACGCCCAGAATGTACCTGAACACACCTCCCTGTAAGACCAGCATGCCCAGAATGCACCTGAACACACCTCCCTGTAAGACCAGCACGCCCAGAATGCACCTGAACACACCTCCCTGTAAGACCAGCATGCCCAGAATGCACCTGAACACACCTCCCTGTAAGACCAGCATGCCCAGAATGCACCTGAACACACCTCCCTGTAAGACCAGCATGCCCAATGGCCACAGATGGGCGCAGGGTACCCTTGACGTTATTTTTCGACGAGGGGTCCGTCAGATAGACATTCATGTTATTCCCTCACTGTCGGATATCAACGAAAGAAAAAAACACGCCCCGCCCCTTAACTCGAAATCTGTGACAGTTATTATAGGTATTTTTAGCCCAATAACTGCTGTTTTAGTCAACATTATTCACAAGATATTATCATGGTTTATATGTATTTCTTTTAATGTTGTTATTTCGGTCTATTTCGGCCAGGGAAGCTGGGTTGCTTTTTTGTTGATTTATATTTTTTAAACTATAATGCTACATTTATCAACATTTATTTAGATGTTATCATGGTATTCATTTCTTTATTTTAATATTTCGGTCTTATTACCGGTAAAATATTACAGTATATGCTGTAATACAGAACATAACGATATGATCCGAGCAGGACGCTGTCAGTACCCGATCCGTTCCACCTGCACAATCCGTTCTGCGCATGGGCAAGATGGTCACGCATGCGCAGATGATAATACCGTTTTACGACCTGCCCGATCTGTTCCACGCTAGCCTCCACCCAAGCTAACGTTAGTTTAGCTAACCGCTAATTCGGCTAACTGCTAGCCGACAAATAACGCATGCACAGAACGGATCGTGCAGGCAGAACGGACAGCTAGATTCTAGTCTAAAATAACGTTAAGTCAAAGATAATGGGAAAAGCAGGCTACAGCAAAATTAAGACTTTACAGTAACAATAAAGACAAGTATTGAGTGATTGTATTTTAAATGAGCACAAGTAAAGCAGAACTGACGTAACCGCTGTTATATATGTTAACGTTTGTTTTGAAGTTTTATTTTGAGGGTCTTTTAAAAGTTTGCATGCTGTCTCAGCTAGCAGTTAGCCGAATTAGCGGTTAGCTAAACTAACGTTAGCTTAACTGTGTAGGCTGACGGATGGCAGACCGCTACAATCAGCTAGCGGTTAGCCAAATGAGCTGTTAGCTAAAGTAATGTTAGCTTCCCAGTGGAGGCTAACGGCAGACTGCTATAATCACCTAGCGGTCTGCCCGAATTAGCTATTAGCTACTAGCTAAACTAACGTGAATGAGCTATTAGCTAAACTAACGTTAGCTTCCCGGTGGAGGCTAGTGTGGGAACAGATCGGGTAGTGTCATAAATCATTGTACCACAGCGCATGCGCGAACATCTTGCGCTAGCGCAGAACGGATTGTGCAGTTGGAACGGATCGGGTACTGACAGACTCATTCAAAGCAGATATCCCCCAATGCAATGCGGCCATTCATTTCAAAGAATCGGGCAGCGATCAGCGGGTCTTTAACGCCAGGATCGCTTCAATATACATATATACAGTCAGTGATTGTGTCACCAGCAACAACACGTTGCTCAGTTTTGTTCCAGTAAGTTATGAACCATAATAACGTTTAAACGAATCCGCGGAAAACTCCGGAAGTGACGTAGTACGTCCCGCTTAGCGGATACGAAGATAAAAATATATAATATTCGTAATATTGATGTTTTTTTCTAACGTTGTATTTGAGGAGTTAAACAATAAAGATAGTTATAATAATAAAATACAGTTTCATGTATTTGTCTCATATATTGTGTGCTCGGCGGGCGGCATCAATCTGAAATGGAATCAAGCCATTTCACGGCACACAGCAGAAAGAGGAGCCAAACGAGTCCCCCCACCCACCCCGGAAGAACTACAAGTGCTACAAGTGCTCAAGCTGTAACAGCTTCTGTGGCGTTTCTTATGGGAGTTGTAGTTTTAAAGTATATTGGCATATTTCTCATAAGTAGAAGTTGGCAGTGTATAATTTTGGATACACCCTTGGGTTTTATTTTTTTAATTTTTTATTAAATAGGTGAAAATAGCTTATTACCATATTTGACACTGCTTACAGTAGGTAATTTGGTGACCATGTCTACATGACAGCTGAGGTCCAGAGCTTTCTATAACAGCTGGTTTTATGTGTGTAGAACCTTCTGTTGCTAAATGACAAGCCTTCAAACATGTACTGGGTTCAAGGTTCAGAGGTCAATATTTCAAAGCAGGAGTAATGTATCCTCTTCAGACTGACATATGTTCCTCTCCAGGTTGAGACCTTTCCAACGATGTGTTTGCTATAGTCCTATGACAATGTTTTAATTTGTACACATCATGGAGACCACTTAGCAGGAGATACTTTATTGTCCCCAGAGGGATATTTTCCTTGAGTTCAATTGCTTCACAAATAACACTTGACATATTGTTTTATCATACAGCTGACATACTTACAAAAAAAACCAACATGAACAAAGTGATATAGGCTAGACTGAAGCACATCACCGCAACAATCTATTGTTCACAAACCGTGACAAGAGCAACACAACCATGCTTCATATCATGAAGCTATTGCACACCCTCAATCTCAAGCAACATTATTTAAAGTTTTAATTGAGGTAGGTCCAAATTAAGCCTATATCATCATCAATGTTTTTATAGTTTAGAAATGTTAAGTTTACCCATGGAGAATAAAGATAGAGCAGACCATATTCTGTGTGCTTGCCTGGAGAGACTGGTTTCTATTCCTCTACACAACCTTCATCACAGTCACAATAAAATGCTCTGTAATGCAGTCTTTTATAACATAAACCATCTGATTCACCGTGGGTGTCTGCTCTAAATGATAACACACACTTTCAACACGGGCCTTCCAGCCAAAGGTGCATGTTGTCCATATGAACACCATTGGGCCTATAGGAGCAGAGCCGATGATTGGTTCATCATTTATGACCTCTCATATCCTCTGACCCAGCTCTATCTCGAGAGTTACCTCAACTTCAGTTTCAAAGGGGAGGAGGGGGGTCAGCTTTTCTTAGACATGAGTAGGGGGGGCACCAAGGAAGAAAGGTTGGGAACCACTGCTCTGACCCATGTCATGACCCTTTTCTCAGCTTGTGAAATGGTTGAATGAGATGTGTGAGTTTTGTCTTTGTGCAGTAGGGCTGAGGTAGAAGTGTGCCAAAAATGCCAAAACACATGTTTTATATGTATAAATACCCAAACAAAGCTATATGCATCTTACTCTGTGAACAAAAACCTCGGTAACAATCTGCTTATCCTTTTAATTTCCTGAAAATGCTTCTTAAAACTAGTCCCTTCTTAATTTTGAATAGTCTAAGTAAAGGCTATAGGTTAGGATGGCTACAAGCTGTAACCACGGTGATTGATATGAGGATCATCTTCTGAATATATGTTAGGCCTACCATAAATTGATATTTCAAAAAAGTAATTTATTTAAAACAACTAATGATGCAGTGTGATTTTAAATCAAACTAAGTTCCACACATAAATATACTCATGTTTTTCCCCTTTAGTCTTTGCTATTAATATTCATCAACTGCAAAATTAGAAAATTGCATTTTTAAATAACTATGCATGGAAAATAAAATAAAAAATGCTTCTCTTTGTATATAGTTTGTTTTTCACAACAGTACAATTCAAAACAAATGCAAATTAGTCAAACAAGCCATTAGGCTGTATTTCTAAACACTCAACTGTAGGTTTTTTATATAGTGTGTGTGTGTATATATAAGGCAAATCAAAGTGCTAAATATAAAACCCAATTTTTTCATTATTAGTATTGTGTAAATTCTCCTGTACAACGTGAAACATTCGGTCGTGGAAGTTTTCCTTGAAGCAGTAGCGTTAGTGATATTCATGATAAAATGAAAACGAATAACGACTCTGAGAATTAAACCAAAGTTTGGTCTTTGAGTATTTATTTACATTTGCAAATGGAGAAAACACAGTTTCAAAGGTACACGCAGCACAACTGAAAATGTTTTTCCTAACTAGAAACTTACAAATCAAAACATCTTATAGTGAAGAAACTCCGTTAAGCCACCCCTCTTCAAATATCTTTAGCATGCTGCCACTTTTCTAAAAAAATACCATAGACATTCAGATGATTTTACAACCTTCCATTCTGCTCCTGTGTCTCCTACATTAGACTAAACACCTGCTTATCTCAGGAGACAGAAAGAGATACGGTTCACACAGTGTTATAGCCTTCTTCACTTTATCTGAGAGAAATAAACAAATTAGGAGCTGCAATTCTTTAGCGAAAATAACTTCTGCTATTGCTCACAGTCTACAAGGCCAGCTCTCTCACTGATGCCTTTAAGTCTACAGGAAGGAACAGGATTATGTGGAGGTTTAAAACAATCTTTAAATAAATGGTCAATATCATTAAACAAATGGTTAAAATAAAATTTGCCTCCACAGTTCACCCTTTTGATTACAAAATAATCACAAAAATAAATTTTACTTTTAAAGATTCAACCCTTATTATAGAATTAATCACATAACCAAACTTTACTTCTTAATATTCAACCTTATTATAGAATTAATCACATAACCAAAGTTTACTTCTTAATATTCAACCTTATGGATATTCATAAGGTTGAATATCCTTATGGATATTCATGTTTGTTTCTTACATGTTAAATGGAAAGGTACAAAAAATCCTGTTTTAAATAGTAGCAAGCATCCACGTCAAAGAATAAAACAAAATTAATCAATCTCCCACAGTATCAGAGACAGTGTCCAAACATTATCATATCCAGAAATACGAAATACGTCAGAAGGCTCAATAATATTTACCATAAAAATGAAGTGAACTCTTTTTCTTGTTTAGGGTAACGACATAGCAAACAAAAACAAATCCGAAGACCAAACATAATCTGCTAAAAACCCTCCTATTTGTCACTGGTTAATGTCACATTAGACTAATGCTTTATAAGTTGTGTAAAGAATTTGTAATGTATTTAAACATTAAAATAACCTGGTGTGAAGTGTGAACATTTACTAATTTAATATATGCGTATGTCCATTGACAACCCATGGTTAAACCCCAAGTACTCCAAACCCATACGGCAAAGTCAAATTTTCCATAAAGCTGATAATTAAATTATCCAATACCATCAAATGCTTCCCTCCTTTGGTTATTTTAATATAAATCAATTGAAGCACGCCCAGTGCAATTATCAAAGCTCTCACAGAGTGAAAGTTAAGAAGAATCAGAATAAGACTTATCCCCCCTTGTCTCTAACATCATTAAGTGCTATCAGAGCACAAATAAAATTCAGTTATTCTATGTGTGTAGTTTCACTGGAAATAGCTTATTTCTGTGAGAGAAGAAATAGTGAACAAAAATCATTATAACCTACATCACGCATACATTTCCTAACTAAACCCAAGTCATTCCATAGTAGAAAATGTATCTATTAGATAATCTTTCAAAAGTCTTAGTCCAATGTGGTGTTTATGTGTCGTCAAAATGTGGAAGGTGAAATTACTTCAATGTAATAAAAGATCCACAAGGAACTTTTCCTAAGTTCTGAAGCACACAACAAAATGGCCTAGGTCTTTATACTTAACTTTGTTCAATATTAACAATATTGCTGTTTAGGAATAATTTACTTTCTTTATCAATAATCTATCCGTTGAGTTTGTGTGGTCATGAGGAACCACATAAAGTACAAACCCCTAATTAGCCCCAATTTAGTAGCATTCGTATACCAACCATCCTAATGCCTGTTATTGGAACATAAGAGTGGACGTGAATTAATCATTACAGTAATATTAGCTCTGTACTAGTACTTATTGTATTCCAACCACCATTTTCTCATTGATATGGAAAGCAGTGAACGCATCACTCGTCTTTCTTTCCATGTTCTTCACTATTGTTCCTAGAGTGTTTTTGTATGCAAATGTTGGGAGGAATGGTTACACGTGATTTATCATTTTTCTCATCAAAAATAAAATGCAGAAACCATAAATGCAATAGAAAATCGTAAATGCAGTAATGAAGAATAAACACTCAACAAATGTGGAAAACCCCCCATGTTCTTCTTGAAGGGTACCTGTTGCGTGCGTGCGTGCGTGCGTGCGTGCGTGCGTGCGTGCGTGCGTGCGTGCGTGCGTGCGTGCGTGCGTGCGTGCGTGTGTGTGTGTGTGTGTGTGTGTGTGTTGCTCTGAGTCACAGAGGAATGTCAGATGCTCCTCAAAAGAATGTGCTGTGTGTGTTAAGAGAGAGGTGGTGTGTCCTCTTCAATTGTGAAGTGTATTCTGCTGTCACTGTCAGAGAATGTGCTGTGGTTGTCAGAGAAGAGATCAGTATCACTGCTGTCTTCTGAAATGATTTTAAACAGCAGGCTACAATACCAATATGTAGCTTCTGGTTTTTCCTCCTTGGAAAAACTTCTCGTTTTTCTCCTCTCTCAACGTGTTGCAAACAGTGAGAAAACTCCAGTTTTCCCTGTCGCTTCAGAAATGTCACGTGGGTGACTCAGCAGAGGATCTGCTCATCACTTGTTGCAGGTTGTAGAAAAACCTGTCCTCTTCTCCTCCGGAACCTTTTTGTAGTGATGCGTGTATCCAGGTAACTCTCCCTGGAACCTTTCACTGCCCTGTGTCACTGGAACGATCGCGATGGTCTCTATCACCGTCTAGATTTGCCAATCCTTCCTCCTGAAGTTGTTATCACCACGCAATAACCTACCCTAACCTATCACTTCCCTTATACTGCCGTGGAAGAAATGTGTTTTTTTATTATGGGCCTCTCCCTACCTATGTATAAAAGAAAAAAAATCTTTAGAGCAAAATTCTTTAGAGCAGATCAGAATCAACAAAACAAAAACAATTACTATTGCATCCCCTTATACTACTGTGTCAATCAGGGGGTAGATGATCCATTTTTATAGTCTATCAATTTTGTTCTCAACTAAGCAGATTTTTCCTTTAAATGTACAATTGTTTACTATTCTATCACTTTGGTTATCCAAGGTCTTTTAAACTGGAGCTACAGTGATGTCCCAACAAATGTTTCAAACTTCTTTAGAAAAATGATTTAACACTATTTATTTCCCTTGCTACTTTTCCCTTTCTCTTTATTAAACTCCTTATTTATCATTGCTACTACATCCCTCCTATTTGAGACATGACAAAGCTCATGACTCAAAAGCAATATAAATAAGCTGTTTAATATTCTAGCCATTGATGTTGTTTTAGGTTTTACAGCAAAACTTGTTTATCAGTAACAAAAGTTCAATAAATAATTTCTTTAGATAAAATTCACCACAGTAAAGCATTTCAATGTCAACATCAACTAATGTAGTTTAGGCAATTTTTTGATATAGCAACTCAAAAACTCAGAGTACGATATGAAACATACTGCTTTTAGGATTAAATATCATTTAAACCTGCATTTATGCAATATCACCATTAAACTAAGACGAATTACCCAAAATACATTTATGTCATTTTTTTATTTACAGTTTACAAACCAAAGTAACACTAATTACTATCTGCTAGTTCCAAGAATCATTACAACTTAAAGTTTTTAGCCTTCTATTTATCCAAATCGTTACCTATTATGGGAAGCATCATACAACATTCATCAAAAATGTATATCAAAATCATTTCTTTAAACCAAAATTTCACTTGTACTACTCATGTTTGGTTTTTGTGTGTGTGTGTGTGTGTGTGTGTGTGTGTGTGTGTGTGTGTGTGTGTGTGTGTGTGTGTGTGTGTGTGTGTGTGTGTGTGTGTGTGTGTGTGTGTGTGTCCTCCTCTGGCTTTCCTCTCTCAAAGAAAGGATTTCTCCAGGGTACATAAACACACTGTTATTCTTTTTGTAATTTATGGCATCATTAATTAACAACTCAATGTATTCCTGAAAGGTGTCTCAAGGTGTACAGCTTACCATCACCCAGAACTATAAAACGATATTATAGTCTTTTCTACTGGAACTGAGGAAAGAAAAACGTTAGACGAAACAACAGAGATTCAAAACCTTTAACATTCCCTGCAGAATGTATGTTTAGCTGTGGGAGACATTAGGTGCTCGAGCATAGACCCTCTGCATTTACTGCTCGAAGGTCCTGAATAAAACAAAACTTTAACATTCATAATACAAATGATTCTTCTTATTTATGTTACTTGAGAGAATAAGTGTACGTGCTAGAGAATCTAAACATGGAACTATAAACCCCATCCGTCAGTAAAGAGTTAAAAACACAGTCGGATTTTCTGTCGATTAGGTTACTTCCTGTTTTAGCGTGTACTGATGTTTCTGGGACCTGTAGTCTGAACGCAGCTTGATGACTACAGGTTAACAATTTATCAATCAATCCACGTCACATTTGTGTGTTTTGCCCAGAGATAACGCTGTACCTGAGACAAAAAGTGGTGAAACATCAATATATAAAATGTCGTTTTTACCGTGTGAATATGCATCTGTTGTAGGCACAGGTTCTCTGAATATCTGAACACTGTGAATATAAGGCATATGCTATTGTATGGGTTTTCTATAGTCTCCTTTCGATGGAGACAAATAAACACATTATCAGTAATGTCAGTCCAGTCAGTCAATTCTACAAATAGTCACAAGGTGTCCTGTGTCTGTCTCCTCTTCTGTTGGAGACAAAGAAACATGAATGTGAGCTTTTGAGTTAGAATTTCTGAAAAACTTCTGTAGTTTATCAGTCAAGGTGACAGCCACTGGACTTGTGTATATGCCAGTAGACAAAAGACAACTCATGCTCGTCCTTTGATTTGTTAAAAAAAACTTTTCAACGTAATCATCAGGGTCAAAAGGTGACAAAAGGAATGCATGTGATATTTGTGATTCCTTAATCTTAACTAAAGGTGTCCCAATTTATGTTACCATAATCAGGAGATTAACAGACTGACATGGTACGTGTTCCATTATAATTTGTAAACAAATGCGTACTTTTAGGCTGCAACAAAAATATGTCAGCCAAAGAGTGATTTTTATCAAGTCGCACAACTTTAAAGCCAGTGGCTTCAATTTCAAATAGACATTTTCAAATGTCTGCCTGCCAAATTTTCAGGACACTCAGATGAAAGGGAGAAAGAAACAATGAACATTTTCCTTTCTTATCTAGTTCAGGTTCCTAAGGATCTGAATACACACAAATCATAAGAATGGTGAGCTTTTCTGGGATCACCATTCTACTAATCACTTCTCTAAGGAAAAACTAGTTTACCAGAGAGCTTCTGATTGAAGAACAAAGATCTTCACTAAAACCCAAATTGTTTTCACATTGAATACTTGGACCTATTTTCCAAAAGTTATTTCTGTTAACTGTGCTGTTTTTGCGTCTAATTTGATCTGTATATTGTGTAGGGTGCGTTTGTAGCGTGCATAAAAGCATGTCTTCATTGCAAGCATGTGTATTTACGTGTGTCTGTATGAACTGTTTTTAGGCATCTGGCAGTCCCAGCATCAGGGAAGACTGCAGAGCCAGCTTCATATTCACGAACGCTTCAATAGCTTTGGCAGCAACGTGTACAGACATTCTAGGTGACCGGCTCAAGTAAAAATCTAATTGTTAACACTAAACTGAACAAGCTGCTATTCTGTTCATTTTACATGAAAACAGCACTGCACCAAAAACACTTTTCTTGAGGAATAAAAGCAGATGCAGCCTTGAGTGATGTATTGGTTGTCAGGTTTCATGCAGTCAGAGGCAGGGCTGATTACAGACGCCGCCTCAGTGAGGTCATTTTAGCCACACTGTAATTAACAAAAATGTTTAAGTGTGTTGCATCATTACGAGAAATTCTCAATCCGTCAGGTGTGGAGGTTAAACCAATTTTAAAAGTGCAAATCAAATCAATACCTAAACCAAATAAGTGGAACCTTCATATACCAAGAATTGTTTTTCCCATGTACAGGAGAGAGGAACAGAGAAATGTTCTCTTACTGTTTGATCTGCAACCCCAATTGACCAAATAGAATGACCAAATAATCTTCAGTGTCAAATCTTTAGCTCTAATAATCAAGTTATATGAGTGGAACCTCTTTAACTTTACATTCAGTAGTAGGCATCTTCTTCTAGGTTTTCAGAAGATAACATACTATAATGGTTTAACTGAATAGATTATTTTTCCAGATCCTTTCTAACCTATCAATTGTCCCTAATAGCAAAAACAGTGTATCAGTGCAAAGCATTTCTTCATTGCATGAAGCGAGTGTGTGTGTATGTAGTAGCACTACCTTCCTCAGCTTTTGGACTCATTCAAACAGAGGGACAGGTGTTGTTTTCTGTCTGAGGTGTTTTTTGCTTTTTCTTCGGGCAGTTACATACCCAATGTCCAAAGTCCTTACAGTACAAACACTGGTCTCGGTTGTAGGGCTCACCATTTTGCCCACGGTACCAGCATTGGCCTCTTCTGACTCGACCACGTCCTTTGTGGGAGCGGCCTTTTTCGGGTCCGCGCTCCATATGTTGCCCACCAGCCTGTTGTAACATGCAGACAAACGCTTCAAACATGGTTTTCTCATGTACTCGTTGGCCTTTCCACCCGATGCAGGTGTAACTGATGCTGTTGGTCCTGTCCGATTGTTGGGTCCGTGTCCTCTTCGTCCCTCCGTTTCTCCAGCTTGTCTTCCTGATTTTTAAAGAAGGCTCAGAAATAGCCTTTGGTTAGAACTGATGAGGTTATTGGTGCATGTGTATTTTTGCAATCTTTCTCTGTCTCACTATTTTATCTATATCTTAAAACATTCTTTGTTTTTCCTTTACTCAGTAGCTTTAAATCTTAATTATTGATTTTCCCATTAATTTTCTTTCTACTTTTTCTAAAATCTTGCTTTAACATTCTCAGTGTCTTTGTACACAAAGATCCGTTTCTCGGAAAGCCAAAGCTTTTTGACTAGTATGACAGACATCGCAAACAATCTGGTCCATATTTATGAGTCATTTCACCCACTATGGGTCCAGTTGCATCACTGGAACTGGAAATTTCGTTTCCCATAATTGATTCTTGGACTTTATAGTATACTATGTCTTGGTCGATGTGATCGTCACCACGCCGCGAGGTTATTTGTTCGGGAAACTTACGTGAAAACCCCTGTACAGCCCTGCGGACAAAATCAACTTGATAGTCAAATAACTTGTTGCAGTCTGTCTCTAAATAATCAAGAGGCTCTTCTGAAGAGTATAGACTATTTGGTTTTGTTCGGGAAACTTGTATGAAAATCCCGGTGCAACCCTGCAGTCAAAATCTAACTATCTTTTTTTTTTTTTTTTGTTTTACTCTGCAGTCCGCCTCTTTAATCAAGAAACGTGCTATCAGTTTCGTAGATTAATTCTTTAGGCCTTGCCTACGGTTCTGCCAGTTCTCTTACTGGTCTTGTCCGTCAATCAATTGTCTTATCACCATATGAGAATTCAATCATAAATATGTTCGTGTCTGCCAAAAGATGTCACTCATAACCCAGTTATATCTTTGTTACTCAAAATGACCCCAAAAAATACCCAATACTCACTTCCCAAAAGTCAGAATTAGTTTCATTTATTCTCTTTAGTTAAGAGAATGATTTCGGCAATTATTCATTACTTAATTCGTTTAGCAACGGTTGATTGTTTAGAAGGTTTGTTCAAAACAAACCTTATCTTACCATGCTGCTTGAAATCTCTCCCTGTTCGTTTTTGACGGAGTGGAAAACAGTCAAGAGCTCTCCATGGTCCTAACCCTCTTCTCTCTGAAAAACCTTTTTTAAGGTTAGAAGTATGAGGCAGGTGATTTTTGATCCCTGGATAGCCAGTCATCAGCGACCCAACGGAGCTCTTCTCTCTGTTAACTCATCCATCCTGCCGACAACGCCAAACTGTCGTGGAAGTTTTCCTTGAAGCAGCAGCGTTGGTGATATTCATGATAAAATCGAAACGAATAACGACTGTTTGAGAATTAAACCAAAGTTTGGTCTTTGAGTATTTATTTACATTTGCAAATGGAGAAAACAGTTTCAAAGGTACACGCAGCACAACTGAAAATGTTTTTCCTAACTAGAAACCTAAAAATCAAAACATCTTATAGTGAAGAAATTCCGTTAAGCCACCCCTCTTCAAATATCTTTAGCATGCTGCCACTTTTCTAAAAAATACCATAGACATTCAGATGATTTTACAACCTTCCATTCTGCTCCTGTGTCTCCTACATTAGACTAAACACCTGCTTATCCAGGAGACAGAAAGAGATACGATTCAGACAGTGTTATAGCCTTCTTCGCTTTATCTGCGAGAAATAAACAAATGAAAACAAAAATAACTTCTGCTATTGCTCACAGTCTACAAGGCCAGCTCTCTCACTGGTGCCTTTAAGTCTACAGGAAGGAACAGGATTATGTGGAGGTTTAAAACAATCTTTAAATAAATGGTCAATATCATTAAACAAATGGTTAAAATAAAATTTGCCACCACAATTCTTTCACAGACGAGTGTGGAATTTCCACGTTATTATGGTTCATAACTTACTGGAACAAAACTGAGCAACGTGTTGTTGCCGGTGACACAATCACTGACTGTATATATGTATATTGAAGTGATACTGACCACTGACTGTATATATGTATATTGAAGTGATACTGACCACTGACTGTATATATGTATATTGAAGTGATACTGACCACTGACTGTATATATGTATATTGAAGTGATACTGACCACTGACTGTATATATATGTATATTGAAGTGATACTGACCACTGACTGTATATATATGTATATTGAAGTGATACTGACCACTGACTGTATATATATGTATATTGAAGTGATACTGACCACTGACTGTATATATGTATATTGAAGTGATACTGACCACTGACTGTATATATGTATATTGAAGCGATCCTGGCGTTAAAGACCAGATCGCTGCCCGATTCTTTGAAATGAATGGCAGCATTGCATTGGGGGATAGGCCTATCGGCTTTGAATGCTTCCTGCTCGGATCATATCGTAATGTTCTGTATTACAGCATATACTGTAATATTTCACCGGTAATAAGACTGAAATAATTATAATTATTGGGCTAAAAATACCTATAATAACTGTCAGATTTCGAGTTAAAGGGCGGGGGGGGCGTGTTTTTTTTCTTTCGTTGAAATCCAACGGTGAGGGAATAACATGAATGTCTGTCTATCTGACGGACCCCTTCGTCGAAAAATAACGTCAAGGGTACCCCTATTTCGTTGAAACTTGACGCCAGGGTCCTTGACCATGCGTCATACATTTGACGAGTAGGGAGTGAGACTGTGTTGTCTAAGATCATTTGCACGTTCACTGTGTATGTGTGTGTTGCAGCGTTACCCAGAAAACTACAAGCTCCATCTTTGATCTGATCCTGAAAACAAGAAGATGGGTGATGCGCAGAGCAGAATGGAGAATTTCAGGAATCAAATCAAAGACGGTCCAGATCTGAGAGTCAACACGACCATTGTGATGTTCACCGGTGTTTCATCTTCAGACACTCTGAGACAACACTACAAGAAGAGGAAAATGGAGGCAGGCCTGGTTGCTACAGGCTTGATCAAGAGCCTGCTGGAGCTAGTGGGCGACTTCACCCCAGCTACTGCACTGGCGGGCCTCGGAACGATGGCCATCTCCATCATCGACTCGTTTTACCCCAGTCTGCCTGAGGAGAGCACGAAGGATGCTGTGCGGAGCGTGTTTGCCGAGGAGAAGGCCTCCGAGGTCTGGGATCAGATCGACGAGTCCCTGAAGAGATGCGTGATGTACATCAACAATGACCCCGAACTGGTGACTGACCGAGGTCCAGCTGAGCACCGCCCTCACCAAGCTGAAGAACTCCATGGTGAGGGACGGCCACATGTCGTCTCAGGCTCTGAAGGCCTGGGTGAACGGGGCAGCCTTCCATGTCCAGATGCTGATTCACCTGGTGAGACTCGGAGGGACTCAAACCTGCGACCCTGTGGAGAGACTCCTCTTGACTTACCTGGGAGACCTGGACACGCTGTTCAAAGAGCACAGGAAAATGGTCGAGGGGAAGTGCAGGGGGCAGCGAGCCCCTTCTCGTCTGATTGATGAAGAGTCAAATGTGTATCGCATAGCTCATGACAGCTATGATACATACTTTGATGTTTATTATAATCACAGATACATGAGCCAGAAGTATAACATTGAGCATTACTTTAGTAATGTAAAACAGAACCTGCAGACGCTGGTTAATCAGAGAGGATACTTAAAGGTGGACTGAAAGAGGCCGATACATCTGAAGAGATGAACAGACATTTTCATCTTCATGGTCTTTGATCTGATGACACATAGCTGAAGAATTTGTGTTTTGTTATGATGATTTTTACATTTATTATATCGTTTTATGGCATTGTGCCGTTTTATGACATGAATCCGGCAGTTTACCTGTACACTCAGGAAGTTTCTGAGTTTATGGGGGGGGTTATTTAGTTTCTTTAGACTTATGGCTCTTCAGCATTTTCTCGTGATGTTTTGATTGCTCTTAACACACAATTTATGTTCATGTTTGATTTATTGTTTGAGTTTTTGTCATCTCATTGCAGGACACACACACACACACACACACACACACACACACACACACACTCTGTTTCTTGCTCATTTCTTTTCTGAATTTAGAACAGATGTGTATTTAGCTTCTTTAGAGTGATAGCTTTTCAGCATTCACACACATTTTCATAAGTGCAACATGTATTCTTTTTGTAGCATTATCTTCTTAGTAAAGGTGAAGTCAGAAGAGAAGTGTTTTTAGCCTGCGGTGGACGATGACTTTCAGCTGTCCTCTGATGTCAACGAGAACCTTGTTCCACCATTTAGGATCCAGGATGGCAGACGGGATTCCATTATTTCGGCATTCACACGCACTCTCGTCATTTTTTGATTGTCCTTAACGCACGCAATTTATCTTCATGTTTGATTTATTTTTAATGGGTTTTTGTCATCTCATTGCAGAACACATTCTCACAAACCCACACACAGACACGTGCACACACACCGCAGAGACAGACGCACACTCACTTGCTCACTTAGTTGCACAGAGAAATTGATAACGGCGTCACCGTTCTTAGAAGACCGCTTGCACTCGCACCAACAACCCCGTTTACATTCCCTGATGTGTATTTTTATGAAAGATATAGATTTTCAGCAGAAGTAATTACGTATAGGCTATTTGTCGGCTTCTTGAGCCGTATGTTGCCAATGCGCACATCACTTTGAATTATGTTTTTATTTGCTCTCACGATTGCTTCCCACTGCCAGGGTTGCAACTGAAATAGAAGGCTAAAGCAACAACAGTTTATGGAAAGCACAAGTGTAATTATGGTCAGATCTTGGTCCTGACTGATGGGGACGTGATATTAAGAGTTGTGATTTACACATCTACAGCATCAGCTTTTTTTGCCAGCTTTCCTTCTTGTTTTAGGAAGCAGCGTCTGTATTGTGTTTTGCCTGCAAAACAGTG
Source organism: Perca flavescens (assembly GCF_004354835.1). NCBI lineage: Eukaryota > Metazoa > Chordata > Actinopteri > Perciformes > Percidae > Perca > Perca flavescens. The sequence continues at coordinate 32,732,880 of NC_041345.1, forward strand.
TCTGTATTCTACATATTTATGTAGAATTATAGTTTGCTCTTATGTAAAATATGCGGCTCTGCATGTGCAAACCCCGCCTCTTTTATGTGAACGCGTGTCTCTAGATTGGGAAACCCTGAGTTGACTGAACTAGTTGATAACAGTCGTGAAACAGGTTACGGAGGACAGCGGTTGTTAGGTTAGGTGAAGCCGGGTAACTGAAAGAAATCCAGGACATGTTGATTGGTAGTACAGGGCTCTGATGTTATTGAAGAAAAAAGTTTAAATTTAAAATTTTGACCCAGGAAAAAACAAAGTTGCATGGTCAACGGGAAGACAACACAGGGATTAAAAAGTTCCCTCATAAATTTTACATCAGAGATTATTCTCTTTTATGAAGTGAAAGCAGCAGCTGATCCGTCAGGGTGAAATAAAAACACGTGAACCACAGAAAACAATGTCAGCCTTCATCTTTATTAAAGAAGCTGAAACAGACTCAGTTTAAATGTTACAGCTTCTGGTTTCATTGGCAACTGCTGCTGATCACGTTTCCATGTTCATCCACTTCCTCCGTGATGGTGATCACCTTCGTTGTCTTGGTGGTGGAGGAGGTCTTGGTGGTGGTGGCGGTCTTGGTAGTGCTGCAGAACAGAAAATAAATAATTTCATGAGACTTCAACTAGTGGGTTTTATAATTGTAAAAATTCATGTTCAGCGTCGGTCAGCGTCCACTAAAAGTTCTGTTGTTGCTGCTGACAGACTCAGATTATTATTCTAAGTGTCTGACAACATTATGGGATGGATCCCTACAGAGATAGAGCTTTTAGTTAAAGAGTAAGATCCTTTTAGTTTAACATGAAACAGCCCCGAAATCCCCAAATTACACCAGACTCCATGTAAATTATCAGGACTTTTAGCATAGAGCCAGCATATCTCCACATGTAAATGGGTGAATTAAGGGTTTATTTCAACCAAACCAGAGTGGTGATTGTTGGAACAGTGGAAAGACAGCTTTTGGTAGTTTTATTTAGTGAATTCTTTTTGAATGAAGTGTGTTTTACGAAGATAAAAGTCCTGATTATTTACATGGAGTCTGGTGGGTTTGGGGATGGACGACTGTAGACTCGGCTCACCTCTCTCCGTCCAGCAGCCTCCTGTACTCTGTGATCTCCATCTCCAGTCTGGTCTTGATGTCCAGCAGCTCGGCGTACATGGCCCTGTGGTTACCCAGGTTGGCCCTGAGGTGGGACAGCTGCTCCTCCAGACCCTCCACCTGTCTCTGGTAACCGGCTATCATTTTGGCGTAGCGGCTCTTGGTCTCAGCCAGTCTCACCTCCACAGCTCCTTTCTGTTGAGGAAGAGGGAGGACAGTCAGGTCAGCTGTGTTCAATGATTACGTCACTTTGATTTACAGTAAGAGAGCCCTTTAGTACTTAACAAAACACCTCAAACCTTGTACATTCAAACCAATACAGAAGGCCAACTCTGCCAGAATAGAACCAAATTAATAAAAAGCTCAAATGAAAAATCGTCAAAGTTATGCAAACATCTATTGTATTTTATCAGCTCTAACTTTTCTTCACTTATCTCTATTTTCCTGGCAGAAATGGCCGTCATTGATTAGCACGGGAACGATTAACTTTAAAAGGACCACGCCGACTTATTGGGAATTTAGCTTATTCACCGTATCCCCCAGAGTTAGACAAGTCCATACGTACCCTTCTCATCTCCGTGCGTGCTGTAATGCTGTCTGACGGCTCCAGCGGCATCAGGCCAGCACAGAACATGCAGGTGAGTGGTTCCAGCAATCCTACTGCTCCCAATAAGTGACAAAATAACACCAACATGTTCCTATTTACATGTTGTGATTTATAGAGTCACAGCGTGTAAAAAAACAACGTAACATGAGACACAGCCATCTTCTAACAGTAAACAAACCGGGAACTATATTCTCAGGCGGAAGAATATAGTACCTGGGCGGAGTGATATGCTCGCAGCAAGCCTGTCTGACAATATAGTTCCCAGTATGTATATGGTTAGAAGATGGCTGTGTCTCATGTTACGTTGTTTTTTGTACACGCTGTGACTCTATAAATCACAACATGTAAATAGGAACATGTTGGCGTTATTTTGTCACTTTTGTAACAATTGGGAGCAGTAGGCTAGTTGGAACCAGTTACCTGCAGGATCTCTGCTAGGCTAAGCTAATGCTGGAACCGTCAGACAGCGTTACAGCACGCACGGAGATGAGAAGGGTATGGACTTGTCTTACTCTGGGGGTTACGGTGAATAAGCTAAATTCCCAATAAGTTGGCGTGTTCCTTTAAGGGTTCTTCCTATTCATCCTGCACATACACTTATTCTTATTGTTACGGCTTCTGCACTACAATGGTACAGTGTTACCACACTGCACATACCTGTACATATCTGTCTAGTACTTAACAAAACACCTCAAACCTTGTACATTCAAACCAATACAGAAGGCCAACTCTGCCAGAATAGAACCAAATTAATAAAAAGCTCAAATGAAAGTCATCGTCAAAGTTATGCAAACATCTATTGTATTTTATCAGCTCTAACTTTTCTTCACTTATCTCTATTTTCCTGGCAGAAATAGTTAGCACGGGAACGATTAACTTTAAGGGTTCATCCTATTCATCCTGCACATACACTTATTGTTACGGTTTCTGCACCACACTGCACATAGCTGTCTTTATGGTTCATACTGAATATGCATATTTATTCTGTTTCTTATAATATATTCTGTTAATACACTGCATATATCTATATTTTACTACTATTATAATGTTACTGCTGCTACATTGCACATATCTGTACATGTTCATACATTGTTCATATTACATAGCCATATTTATTCTGCTCTTATAAGGTAACTGCTAATACACTGCCCATATTTATATTTCATTTATGTTACTCTAAACCACCTTCTGTATACTACTGTCTACACTGCACTACATTTCTTGTCCTGTCTATACTTTTATATGACGTTGCACTTTCCTGCTTTTTTTTGCACTTCTGGTTGGTCACAAACTGCATTTTGTTGTCTTTGTACTTGTACTCTGCACAATGACAATAAAGTTTAATCTAATCTAAAATATCAGAATTCAGTCGTCAGTAACAGAGTGAAGGGATCATTTTTGGGTTGTTTTGTTTCCAATTTAGATTTTGGAAATAGATCCCAAAATGCAGAACCAATGTTACATTTGATGACTTGATGAAGTTGAGAGATTTGGTGTTTTCTTACCTTGCTGGTCTCAGACTGCAGTTTGATCTCCAAAGACTGAAGAGTTCGTCTGACCTCTGAGATCTCAGTCTTTGACGTCTGCAGAGTCTCGGTGCTCACAGCCACCTCTGTGTTCAGCTCGGCTGACTGTGAAGAACAATCAATGATGTTATTGATCAAATATCAGGGTATCAGAGCCCAGCGGGATGTAGAGTTATCTCACCAGAACAGCAGAAGTTAGGAAACGTTGGCACGCAGAAACTTGAGTGAAGATAATTATCTCTTCTGAAGGGTTAATAATGAAGTTTTTAAATCTCAGTGTCCTCATTGGTTACTAGTTACTACACAAAACAAGTTAGAAAAACTTTCTAAACTAAAAGTAAAAAGACAGTGCTGGCCTAAAGGTTAGAGAAGTGAGTTTATGACCAGGAGGTTGCAGGAAAAAAGGACTTAGTGGTAGCTTTAGCATTTTAGAATTTCAGCATTCACAAGCATTTTCTGCAGGTTTCTCCAAAAGTTAAAAAACCACAATGTTTTAAAACTTGAAAACAATAAAAAACAAAATTGTGGTGTAAGTTGAGCTGGATCAGGTTTTGGACAGCACTGGGCAGCAGTGAGCCCATTCAGGGCAGGAATCAGGACTTTGTTGTCTCACCTTGGTCTGGAACCAGGACTCCAGCTCTTGGCGGTTCTTGTTGGCGACGGTCTCGTAGTGTTCTCTGATTCCGGCCATGATGGAGGACAGGTCCTGCTGAGGAGCAGCATCCACCTCCACGTTCACCTGGCCTCCTACCTGGGCTCGCAGGGCCAGCAGGTCCTGCAGGAAGACACCGGTTAAACTTCTGTCTTTTTATCAGCGCCCGAGCACCAAAGTGCCAGGGACCTATTGTTTTTGAAAGGATAATGTATTATCTTTCTGCTGGGCAATCACATTTTTGAGGGGCTTGGGATGCTCGCAAAAATTGGCACACACGTCAGAACTGTTGTGCAGTGTTTGGGCTCAGAGGCATGGCCAGCACCTCCTAACACATGCCATCCATCCATCTTCGTCCACTTATCCGGTATCGGATCGCGGGGGGAGCAGCTCCAGCAGAGGACCCCAAACTTCCCTTTCCCGAGCAACATTAACCAGCTCCGACTGGGGGATCCCGAGGCGTTCCCAGGCCAGGTTGGAGATTTAATCCCTCCACCTAGTCCTGGGTCTTCCCCGAGGCCTCCTCCCAGCTGGACGTGCCTAGAACACCTCCCTAGGGAGGCGCAGAGGGGGCATCCTTACCAGATGCCCGAACCACCTCAACTTGCTCCTTTCGACGCGAAGGAGCAGCGGCTCTACTCCGAGCTTCTCACGGATGACTGAGCTTCTCACCCTATCTCTAAGGGAGACGCCAGCCACCCTCCTGAGGAAACCCATTTTGGCCATTTCACACGCCATGGTTCAGAAAAAGGTTTCTTTGATGTTCACGAAATTTGGTGGGAACATATTACTTATCTTCAGGAACATATACCATTTTTATGAAATTTTTTCACCTGACGGGATGTTGGCCATCTTGGATTTTGCATGTTAATTTTCATTTTACAAACCGGTTTGAGAGGACTTATATCCTAAAGTCCTCTCAAACCCGTTTGTACAAAAACTCTCAAAATGTTGTAGCCACTTTCAAAAGTAGTAATTGTTTTTTAGAGTTCATTTGTGGTTGGGCGTGACATGGTGGCCGGTCATCGTCTCTTGCAGCTTTAATTTATCTTCCCGTCTGGTTTCAGCGCTCTCACCTCCTCGTGGTTCTTCTTGAGGAAGACGAGTTCCTCCCTCAGACCTTCGATCTGCATCTCCAGGTCAGATCTTGCCAGAGTCAGCTGGTCCAGGACTCTCTTCAGCCCGGCGATGTCGGCCTCCACCAACTGACTCATGGCCAGCTCGTGCTCATACCTGAAAACACAAACACGAGAATGGGTTCCAGAAACTCAGCTGAGTGTTGATGATGTCTGGACGATAAAGGAAACTAAGTCTCACTTGACTCTGAAGTCGTCGCTGGCCAGCCGGGCGTTGTCGATGGCGAGGAGAAGGCCAGCGTTTCCACGAGCAGCGGAGTTGATCTGAAAAGTTCAAAAAGTTAGGAACTTCAACATTTTATTTTAGACATTTATTAGACATGTATCTATTTTATTCATATGCTACACTAGTTTTGTGAAGCTAAGGCTTTTACATGAGTAATTATGTAAATGTTTTCACACAAGAGATTTGAGGAAATCCAAAAAGCAAACAACTATTCAGGTTTAGGGCCAAATTGTCTCTTTACACATTGCTCTAGGACAAATTTGTGCTTCACTATTAAAAAATATACCCTGACGCAAGAAAGACAGGGAAGAGAGCTTGGGACAACTTGTCATTTGCCTCTCTGTGTATAATTGAAGAATTCCAAAAAGTGAACATCAACTTTTCAGCATTATTGGCCAAATTATCTTTTTACAAAACGCTCTAGGACAAATGTGAAGGCTTTGTTCTGAACATTTCACTAACAAACACATGGGGATCAGTTATATACAAATACCTTAAAAGGTGAATCTAAGAAGATATGTAGGAATTGAGAAAATGCCCTTAGAGTTCAGAGTCTCTGTGCTCACCTGGTCCTGCAGGTCTTTGATGCGGACATAGTACGCGGTCCCGTCGTGGGCTGCAGGTTTAATCTTGTTCTCCAGGAACTGTCTGATCTTCAGCTCCAGGTCTGCGTTGGCCCTCTCCAGGCTGCGCACCTTGTCCAGGTAGGATGCCAGGCGGTCGTTGAGGTTCTGCATGGCCACTTTCTTATTGTCGGAGATGTCGACGGCGTCGGACAGGTTGAAGGAGCTCCCAGCACCGGCGGCAGAGGAGGAGAAGAAGGAGGCCTTGGAGACACGGATTCCCGTCCCTCCGGCTCCTCCGTACACGCTGCCGGCCCCCATGCTGCCGACACGGCGGGAGGAGGAGGAGGACATGAGGCTGCTGCGGCTGGAGAAGGAGGTCATGGCTGAGGGTCGGCTGGTCGTCGGCTCTGAGCGGAGAGTGAAGAGCTGCTGGGACCAGGGCTCCTTTTATACCTCAAAATGAGGCTGGGTCGCAGGGTGGGGAGGGATGCCAAACTGGCCCGGTGGGTCACATGAAGCCCGGGGCCCAGAGAGTAAACTGGTCAGAGCTGAACAGGCGAGGTCCAGCAGGTTGGGGCTCTGGACTCTTCCCTTACATTCTGACTCCTCTCACGTCTCTCTTGACTTGAAATAAGGAAACAATTGGATGCAAAAAATGTTCTTTAATTAAACAAAGAAAAGACATGATAATTCTCTTTGATCAGGCCAGTCTGTTCTTCAACAGACCGCGAGGTCGATCACAGATTTACTGATGCTAAAATGGAGAATACGCGTTGTGCATTTACTTTACACAGAGTGAGCAGCAGCTTCTTATGGAAGTTTGATGAAGTGAAACACATTATTTGTAAGAAACACGGCCGCTGTAATAAAACAGTGAAAGAAAGCATTGTTAATCACGGACCGACTGAATGTGTAAGAGCCTAAAAATAGACTTTATGTGACCACGACTCTGTATTTTTAACACTAAAGGAGTAAGGCTACTAATCATTTGCACACATTAACAGCTGTATATATTGCATTAAAAGTGGGCAGAATGGTTTCAGTTAAGAGAAGTGGTTCTTAAATGTATATTTTTAGACTATCATTCATTCTGTTCGCTATTGTCTGCCACGCAATTTCTCGCTGTTTTATTATAGCGGCAGAGCTTGCTTCTTCACATATATGTATCCATATCCATATCACTGGAGCTTAACATCACCAAGACCAAGGAAATGTGTTGCCATACTGTTTGATACTCCTCATCCACTATCCACACCATTGAGACTGGAAGGGCAAGTAGTGGAACAGGTTGTAAGTTTCAAGTACCTTGGTACTTTGATTGACCACCGTGACCATCACACCTTGAACCCTGCATGTTGACACAATTTACCAAAAGGCCCAACAGCGCATGTCTCCTCAGAAGGCTTAAAGGATCTGAAGTGAGACAGTACATTCTATCCAGAGTATACCTGATACACTGATAGAGTCTGCATCGCTTTCAACCTCACATCTTGGTACAGCTTCCTACCAAACACATGCAAGAGAAAGCTGGCTAGGCAAGTCCTTAAGATCATAGGCATTCCTTAAATCAGCCATCTGATCTTTATAGACAAGCAGTGAAAAGAAAATCCAAATTCATCATCCAGGATGCCTCCCACCCCCTCCACCAAAACTTTGAGCTATTACCATCATGAAGAAGGTTCAGAGTGCCTCTGGCTAAAAAGTCATTATACAACAAATCCTTCATTCCCAATGCAATACATATACAAAACTAATGCTACTGACACACCACACACACTCTGCCTTCAATCAAAAGAACATTTTCTAACATGGCAACATATTAGACAAAGCTTTTTGAATCTTGAATGCTTTTCTTCCTCTTATATATGGACATAGAAAATAAAGACGCTGAAGAAATTAGACTCTAAAATCTAGAAACTATGAAGATAAGTGATAAATTTCATGCACACTGTAAACAATGACTGTAACAGAGTATATTCATCAGTTATTCTCCCCCAGAAAAATATAAGGTCAAAACCATTAAGGTGTCCTCTCCCTGTTGTTCCATGAATGTACAGTAGCCTATACTGTATAGTTACTGGTCCAGTGAACTAAGACTATCATTATAGGTTTTTATCAAAGATGCAGTGAATTCAGGATTGGGCTTCAGATTGGGCTGAATATTGGGCTTTTTGACGGGTTGGGTTTCTGGGGAACCTCAGAATGTTTGTCCAGCGAACTGAACCCTACGCTTGCACTACGTGCGCTACACTGGTCGCCATAATGACGGCGCCGTTGATTACGGGAAGGTGTTTACGTAGGTGGAGCGTTCAATGCAGTAGGCTGTGAGGAAGTGGACATGGAACTGGTGAGCAGAAAAAGTTGTTGTTTGGCAGAACTTTCAGTCAAAAGAAGGCCATTCAAGTCCAGCTACATGTTCAATTCTCAATGCTGATTTGTCTGGTGCTTGCGAGGACCCTGAACTATACACTACATGGCTGCTGTTACAACATCTGGTATGAAACATCTGAAAGAATACGAGTTGTGCATGAAGGAATCTACAGACAGCAGCCAAAATGCAGCAACTTCAGGTAAATACAATGAAAAATACACTGCTGTGGATGGATTCAGTGCATCCCTAGTTTTTATAATTGTTTAATCCTCTGAAACTATAGTCCCAGTTCACATTGTGTACTAAGAATGGCAAATAAAATGGCCATGGAAGAGTTCCTTAGGCCTACATGACCCTTTATTGTTAAAGAATATAAAAATAAATAAATCATCTTAAAAGATGTATTGGTCTCTGCCTTTGATAGAACCATTATAGAACACACACATGTGTATAGCTCTATATATACTGCCCTTTCATTGCAGACTTCATTTAAAACACATTTGCAACTTTATCATTCTTTTCTAATTAGCTCCACTGCCATAGCCTAATATATTCACCAAACTAACAATATAAACAGCAGTCTTCATACAGCAATGTAACAGCACCAATGACAGTAACATGAATCCTTTTTAAACTAATAGTCACAATGTTAAAATATTAAAAGTATTTAACTGAACAGCAATATGTACCTGTTGTATTTTAATGCAGGCTGATAATAATAATAATAATAATAATAATAAGGTAAACCCACTGCTGAGTGAACAGAAAAGGCTCCAGGATTAATAAATCCTAGCCTGGTCAGGAGCAGGCTAGCTGCACAAATTAAATCTCCATGGTAACTTAGGTACCTCTGCTTTCGTGAAAACCAATTCAAGACTTAAGTCATCCAGTATAACTGGGATATCCCGACTTAACCCGCTATCTAGGTTTTTTGAAATAGCCCTCAGGAGTGATTAGGCTAAATGCCATCTAAATTACATCTACTGACAGCAGCTGAGATAAAGGCCTGCGTTGTGGAGGTGCACATTAATCCGACCATGAATGTGGCACACCCAGTTTTTCTGTCAGGGTCCATTCCTGCTCCTCCGGACGGTCCTCCAGGGAAACAGGAGGCGCCGACAGGTCAGGCTCCATTCCTGCTCCTGGTCCTCCATGGGAACCTGACAGGTCCATTGGGTTTCCCTGGAGGAGTGTCTGTTTCAGGTCGACAGGTCTGTTGGTTTCCCTTTGTTTTAAAGACTTCATTGTGGCCAACTCCCTAATCAGGGCTCAGCTATATAAGACAGACCATGTATGTGAGAAGAACACTCATGCACATTTCTGCCTCAAGCAGTTGATTACAGTTCATTACCTTCAGTTTGAAGCACTGTCAGGAGACCCTTTGTGCCTTGCCTGCCTTGTGACTGGGGAATTCGTTCTCAGAGAGAAAATGTTCAGGTTTTCATGGTATTCTTTTCAATGGTAAATTACCATGAGCTGGGGTCTCATTTATAAAACTATGCATAAGATCTTTACTAAAAGTATACGTACGGCCAAAAGTCAAAAATCTGATTCATAAAACTGTGCGTATGCACATCTGTAAGCAATGTTACCTTTATAAATCACAGATTACCGAAAAGTGTGTGTACATGAATCAGCCTCACTGAACCTTCAAACAATGCACCTCTATGCCATAAAATGATAATGCTTGCCCTTGGGGGAATTACTAGAATTGTTGGGTCTTTGTAAATTATAGTGTGGTCTAGACATACGCTATCTGTAAAGTGTCTTGAAATAACTCTTTGATAGTATAAATAAAATTGAATTGAATTGAATAAAAGCCTAAAAGGGGTGATAGAATGCAAAACCGATTTTACCTTGTCATAGTTGAATAATGACAGTTTAGTGGGTAACTAGGACATACATAGAACCTCTAAATCCCATTGACATCTCTTTTCTCTGCAAATCTCACAATTTGAAACTGCTTCTGAAAACGGGCAAATCTCAACAAGCCTCCTAGTTGATGTCAACTATTGCGGCTCCTCCTCATTTGGCTCTAGTCTCTCTCTTTGTCACAACCCAACATTTGCATAGGCTACACAACTGACCTGAGATCAGGTGGTCTTCTGAATCTAGGTCGTGCAGATCTCAGAAATTGTTTACATTGTTCATATGCTATTTTACTATTAAATTCACTTATGAGACTTTTTTTATGCGAGAAATCAACTATGTAGAGGTCAAATATGGGTCGTTTTACGAAAATTTATGTCTAATTGCCGCCCGGCCTGCCTCCCTTCACAGACCCCGGCCTGCTGTGAGCTCGATACGTCTGGCAGCCCACGGCACTTCATACCCGCGCAAAGTCACCGTTTTGGGCTAATGAACTACAAAACGCCGCTGCTCTGACAGAGCTCCAGGGCCTGCAGCTCCCCTCTTCCTGCTAGCTAAATGCCCGGCTTGTGTGAGTGAGAGCACGGTCAGCGAGCTTGTTACGCCAGCAATCTGTTACCACAGGTTCCAGTTAATCTTTTAATGTGTGTAATTATAATGTGTTGAGTTATTTAAACAAACGATTGGGGAAATAAACGCCACTTGTCCCCGAGTTTCATTGATAGAGCCTGCGGCTGGATGGAGCTCTATTAATGAGAGCTAGCTAGCCTCCTCTTAGAAGTCCTCTGAAATTCACAAATATTCATTAACTTGAAATCGGACACCGTTGTTAGCTTCATAAGACATTTAGTTAGATGTAGTATAAGTGGCGTGACGAAATTCAAAGTGTAAATATACTCAAATTACAACCAAAAATGAAGCTAACTAGTCGCAATCTGTACACATAACGCTAGGATTGAAGGGACAGTCGCAGCTAACGAAACCCTTACAGCTCACAAATATTCATTAATTTGAAATCGGACACCGTTGTTAGCTTTATAAGACATTTAGGTATATGTTGTATAGCTAAGTGGCGTGACAATGTGTGTAACATGTTGTAAGAGATTGCTGGTGTAACAAGCTCGCTGACCGCGCTCTCACTCTCACACACGGGCCATTTAGCTAGCAGGAAGAGGGGAGTTACAGGCCCTGGAGCTCTGTCAGGGCAGCGGCGTTTGGTAGTAGTCCATTAGCCCAAACGGTGACTTTGCGCAGGTATGAGGTGCTGTGGGCTGCAGCAGCCGTGCCGGAGCTCAATCGAGCTCACAGCAGGCCGGGGTCTGTGAAGGAAGGCAGGCCGGGCGGTGAGGCAGCAACACAGGCAGCTGAACTCCAACACACAGTTTTACCAAATTAGCAATTAGCCATCCATTTTCGTAAAACGGCCCATATTTGAACTTTATATAGTTGATTTCTCGCATAAAAAAGTCTCAGAAGTGAATTTGGTAAGGAAACATTGCAGTGTCTGGAATATGAGATTCTGTCGCTTCTCTAATGTGTGTGTATTGGGGATTCGCTCAACCAATCAGCGCGTGACCTCTAATGCGTGTGTATGGCGATTCGCTCAACCAATCAGCGCGCGTCTCTACGTGTGTGTACGGGGATAAGGCTCAACCAAGCAGCACGCAGCTCATCTAAATATTCATGAGCATACCATATTTGGAAGAAAAGCTCTTGTTACAAATAGGGCCAAAACACAGGGATGCATAAGGGCCAATAAAATATCAACCAGGCCATTTTCAGCCCAACTAATGTTACATACCCCATTAGGAGACCATAAGGAACAGTGTGAAATACCCTTTATAATCAATCTAAACTATTTTTATGACTTAAGCGTAACATTCTGTGCATCAGAGGTCACCCAGAGTACTTTAAACCACTTCCTCAATGACTAGCACAGCTCTTTTGCAACAAGCACATACACAAATTTGTTAATAAAATATTTCTACACAGGTTATGTTTGTATGTGATTAGAGACCAACCGGTGTAAAAGCACCGCCTACTGACCAATCAGTACTCGATTGATAACGGCGTCACCGTTCTTAGAAGACCAGATGGAGCTCGGTGCGCGGAGACCGCTCACACTCGCACCGACAACCCCGTTTACATTCCCTGATGGGTATTTTTATGAAAGATATAGATTTTCAATGGAGGGAATTACGTATAGGCTATTTGTCGGCATCTTGAGTCGTATGTTGCCAATGCGCACATCACTTTGAATTATGTTATATATATGTTATATTTTTTCATTTGCTCCCTATATTGCTTACCACTGCTAGGGTTGCAACTGAAATAGAAGGCTAAAGCAACAACAGTTTATGGAAAGCACAAGTGTAATTATGGTCAGATCTTGGTCCTGACTGATGGGGAAGTGATATTGATAAGAGTTGTGATTTACACATCTACAGTGTCAGCTTTTTTTAAGCCAGCTTTCCCTCCTGTTTTAGAAGCAGCGACTGTAGTGTGTTTTGCCTGAAAAACCGTGTTTGTGTTCTTCATATTTATGTACAATTATAGTTTGCTCTTCTTATGTAAAATATGCGGTTCTGGTAGATGTTTGCGATTGGTCGTGCTGTGCAAACCCCGCCTCTTTTATGTGAACACGCGTGTCTCTAGATTGGGAAACCCTGAGTTGACTGAACTAGTTGATAACCACTGTCATGATACAGGTTATGCGGGACCGTGGTTGTTAGGTTAGGTGAAGCCGGGTAACTGAAACACATCCAGGGCATGTTGATCTGGATCCTAGTACAGGCCTCTGATATTAAAAAAAGTAGAAAACATTGCGTAAAAATTGTTTTGACCCAGGAAAAACAAAAAGTTGCATGGTCAACGGGAAGACAACACAGGGATTAAAAAGTTCCCTCATTAGTTTTATATCAGAGATGATTCCCTTTTATGAAGTGAAAGCAGCAGCTGATCCGTCAGGGTGAAATAAAAACATGTGAACCACAGAAAACAATGTCAGCCTTCATCTTTATTAAAGAAGCTGAAACAGACTCAAAAACAATGTAACATGAGACACAGCCATCTTCTAACCGTAAACAAACCGGGAACTATATTCTCAGACAGGCTTGCTGCAAAGCAAATCACTCCGCCCAAGTAGCAGAAGTAGCAGAGCTTTGCCTTCTGAGAATATAGTTCCCGCTTTGTTTACGGTTAGAAGATGGCTGTGTCTCATGTTACATTGTTATTTGTACACGCTGTGATTCTATAAATCACAACATGTAAATAGGAACATGTTGGATTTTGTCACTTATTCGGAGCAGTAGGATTACTGGAACTTTTCAGCTTTGGGGCCAAATTGTCTCTTTACACATTGCTCTACGACACATTTGGGCCTCACTATTAAAAAATATACCCTGACGCAAGAAAGACAGGGAAGACAGCTTGGGACAACTTGTCATTTGCCTCTCTGTGTATAATTGAATACTTCCAAAAAGTGATCAACTTTTCAGCATTATTGGCCAAATTATCTTTTTACACAACACTCTGGAGAAATGTGCAGGCTTTGTTCTGAACATTTCGATATCAAACACATGGGGATCAGTTATATACAAATACCTTAAAAGGTGAATCTAAGAACATATGTAGGAATTGAGAAAATGCCCTTAGAGTTCAGAGTCTCTGTGCTCCCCTGGTCCTGCAGGTCTTTGATGCAGACGTAGTACGCGGTCCTGTCGTGGCCCTCAGGTTTAATCTTGTTCTCCAGGAACTGTCTGAGCCTCAGCTCCAGGTCTGCGTTGGCCCTCTCCAGGCTGCGCACCTTGTCCAGGCAGGTGGCCAGGCGGTCGTTGAGGTTCTGCATGGCCACTTTCTTGTTGTCGGAGATGTCGACGGCGTCGGACAGGTTGAAGGCGCCGCCAGCACTGCCTGAAAAAAAAATCTTTGTTGATAGTGAATATCACTACACAGCAGCAGCATGTAAGCATTTTTCCATGTGTTAGTTTGTTTCCTGGTGCAGCTGGTCAGGGGAACATCACCATCACTCTGCACAGTCCTCACAACATCTCCAGCAGACACAAACTGGACCGCATCGCTCTGAGCCACGGTAAAAACTTGACTGTCTACAGGTTTCTGGTTCTGGGCCCTATTTTAACCATCTAAGCACACGGCGTGAAGCGCCTGGCGCAGGTGCGTTTAAGACGTGTACGAATCCACTTTTGCTAGTTTAACGGCAGAAAAAAGGGTCCGTGCGCCGAGCGCATGGTTCAAAAGGGTTGTACTTAGTAGAATAGAAGTTGTGCTTCCATTCAGAGCCCGCTGCTTAAAAGATAGCAATATGTCCAGAATGCACCTGAACACACCTCCCTGTAAGAACAGCACGCCCATGAGTCTTAAACTAGCAAAGACACTTGTATCAGGCTTTGCGCTGCGCCGGGTGCAAGATAGGGCCCAAAATGTTTAGTCACTGACTAGAATCCTTTTCAGCAGCTGATCTGAAGTCTGTAACCTGTTTGCAGTAGTGAAAGAAGAATGCAGAGCCTCAAGGAAGCAATAACCCACTTTAAAGATACTTCATTACAGGAACAGAACTGCATTTTAATCCTAGTTAATGCAATGCTTCAATAGTAAGAGTAGAGAGTAAAAGTAGAAACGGTGTTCTAAGATCATTTGCACGTTCACTGTTTGTGTGTTGCAGCATTACGAGAAACACTACGAGAAGAGGAAAAGGGAGGCGGGCCTGTATGCTGCAGACTTGTTTCTTTACTGGTGCAGCTGGTCGGGGGGCAGCTCACACAGACTGCAGCATCACTCTGCACTCTCACTCTCTGTCATCAGAATATCTCCAGCAGACAGAGCGTGAACTGGAACTGAGAGCACGCCTGGACAAATGTCTCTGAGCTGAGGAAAAACCTTTACTGTCTGAAGGTTTGGGATGATCAGTCACTGATCTGTTGATCAAGAACAGCTGGAATCATCTTCTGCAGCTGATCTGGAGTCTGGAACCTGTTTGATATGATAGCATGCTAACAGGCTGAGGCTAAAGCTAACAGACTGAGGCAAAAGCTAACAGACTGAGGCTAAAGCTAACAGCCCGAGGCTAAAGCTAACAGACTGAGGCTAAAGCTAACAGACCGAGGCTAAAGTTAACAGCCCGAGGCTAAAGCTAACAGACTGAGGCTAAAGCTAACAGCCCGTGGCTAAAGCTAACAGACTGAGGCTAAAGCTAACAGACCGAGGCTAAAGTTAACAGACTGAGGCTAAAGTTAACAGACTTTCTTGTGCTAACAGACCGAGGCTAAAGTTAACAGACTGAGGCTAAAGTTAACAGACTTTCTTGTCTTTTCATAGTCATAGTTCATTTTTAATAATAAGCTATTGCACTGTTCTCTTCTGCACTACCACCACTGCACACAGTCTACCAGAACACCTGATCATGGTCATTACATCATATGGTCAGTCCATACCACACCTCTGTAATCACTTCACTAATGTTAACTCTTTACATGTCTGTGTGTGATTTTTATGTATGTGAGATATATGTGTGTATGTGTGTTTGTTGTGTTATGGTTGTCTAAGCTACTGGATGCCTAAAGAATCTATCCATCTATCCATCCATCTATCCACCCATCCATCTATCCATCTATCCATCTATCCATCCATCATCCATCCCTACACCCATCCACCCATCTATCCATCCATCCATCCACCCATCCACCCATCCACCCATCCACCCATCTATCCATCCATCCACCCATCCATCTATCCACCCATCCATCCATCCAGACCAAGGCTAAAGCTAACATACCGGGGCTAAAGCTAACAGACCGAGGCTAAAGGTAACAGACCCCAGGCCATGATATCATGCTATCCATTTTAATGTTTAGTTTACATCATGTACTGTACATCCATATAATTTATTTTAATAACAGTTTCGAACCAACACAAACATGACATTATCAGGGGCGTTTCAGGCATGTGAATAGTTTCCTTCTTAGTCCCACTCAAATAGTCAGTCAGTTATTTGTTGGCATCAATTTCTAAGTATTTTGGTCCATTTTCTCCAGTTGGATGAACATTTGTGTGTTGCAGCGTTACACAGAGAACAACAACCTCCATCTTTGATCTGATCCTGAAAACAACAAGATGGGTCCTGGGATTAGCAGTCTGGAAGAGGAGCGTAAGGAAGCAATGGAATGGTTTTTGGAACGACTCAACGATGGAAAGGCTCCAGATCTGAGCGTCAACAAGAGCATTGTGATGTTCACAGGTCTGTCGTCTTCAGACAATCTGAGACAACACTACGAGAAGAGGAAAAGGGAGGTGGGAGGCTCCGTTAATGACTTGATCAAACTGCATGCTGCAGACTGGATCAAAAACCTAGCGGATAAACTGGCCGGCATGGAGTCAGCTCCTGCGCTGGCGGGCCTCAGAGCGCTGGTCATCGCCCTCATCATCGACTTAGCTTCCTTGAGTCCGCCTGAGGAAAGCATGAAGGCCGAGGAGAAGGCCTCCGAGGTCTGGGATCAGATCGACGAGTGCCTGAAGAGATGTGAGATGCACATCAACAACGACCACGAACTGGTGACTGACATCAGACGGATCGAGGTCCAGCTGAGCACCGCCCTCACCAAGCTGAAGAACTCCATGGTGAGGGACGGCCACATGTCGTCTCAGGCTCTGAAGGCCTGGGTGAACGGGGCAGCCTTCCATGTCCAGATGCTGATTCACCTGGTGAGACTCGGAGGGACTCAAACCTGCGACCCTGTGGAGAGACTCCTCTTGACTTACCTGAGAGACCTGGACACGCTGTTCAAAGAGCACAGGGAAATGGTCGAGGGGAAGTGCAGGGTGGAGGAGATTACAAGTACTGATATGCCAGTGAGTTACACATTTCTGGTGGATGATGATTTAAAGTTAGACTATATGATTTATAATTATGCCTGCTTTAAAGAATACTTTGAGGCTTATTATGATAACAGATACCGCGTAACAAGCGTTACTTCAGTGGCGTAAGAGACAACCAACCTGGTTAATCAAAGAGGATACTTTAAGGTCTAAACATCCAGAAAATAATAATAATAATAATAATAATAATAATAATAATAATAATATTCTGACATTATAACTGTTGAGTTGCTGCAGTCTGTTCCAGCTCAGTGTAACTCTGTTGTTCTTAACACGACCACCAGGTGGCGATAATGTGACAAGAAACTAATAAAAGAATTACTAACTAAACTAGTGCTGTCAAACGATTAAAATATCTAATCGCAATTAATCACATTAATGTCATAGTTAACTCACAATTAATCACAATTAATCGCACATTTGTATCTATTCTACCCTATAAACCATGGCTTAATACTTTCTTTTTCTCAAGTTAGCTTTGCACATAGCAGTCAGGCTACTGCTCTTTATTCACCAGAAGCTCATCAACCCAGCCTCTTATTTCAGAAAGAATGAACGGTTACCAATAAAAGGTAAGCCTCCTACTTCTTTGCTTTGAGCCAGTTACTCAAACAGACAAGCCAAATAGGCCAAATGCCATCTAAATACCATCTACCGACTGGGCAGCTGATATAAAGGCCTATATTGCTAAATATTTGTGGAGGTGCACATTGATCCGACCATGAATGTGGCACACCCAGTTTTTCTGACGCACACCGAGAGTCTCTTTTCTGGCTACGCTAGTGATTTTTTCATCTTGGGCTTTGGGAAACACTGATCCACATTTTTCACAATTTTCTGAGATTTTAGAGACTAAACAACTCATTTTCAAATAATTTCATACAGAATATAATCCACACATTAATTGACAGTGAATAATCTCTCAGCCTCTCAGCTGTGATAACATCTCAACATACCCAGCTTGTTTCTTAATGGTCTCGCCTGAGGGCAGAGCTGTGACCTGTGAGGCGTTTGTGGTCCGACTGGATGTCTGTTCCTCGGGGCTCCGTGTGAACTGACAGGATCGGACTGTCAGGTCCTCCAGGGAAACAGGAGGAGTTGACAGGTCAGGCTCCATTCCTGTTCCTCCTGACAGTCCTCCAGGGAAACCTGACAGGTCCCATGAAGTGTTTTAACCCTTGTGTCGTCTTCAACCCTTGAGAGAGATTATCTATTGATTGATGGAATAGCTGACAGTGTAACGCCTTTGCCTCTTGAGCAAAGTTGCACTTGGCCATTGGCTGCATCCTTTGGTTTTATTCCAAATAGATGCAAGTAACAGCTGCATGTTTTTCACTTCACCTTTTCACATTTTAATAGCAAAGTTCTTGTTTATTTTCAGGCTGGATGCAATTCTCCTCCCAATACACTTTTGTTTTCAGAGTAAAACTGAAGCTCAAATGGAACATGTTAGAGGCCGTTTCCCCTGCAGGGAGATCACAAACTAAAACCTAAGTGTTGCTCCACTGTCCACACGGTTAAGGATGGAAGCTTGGGGTGTGTCGCTTAGGCCTAATTGAACGGAGGAATTATGGTAGTCTTCGGAAGACTGAGTATCTTTAACTGTTGTCCATGTGAAATCTCAAAGAATGCTTTGTTTATAGACTATTTGTTGGTGGCTGTTTTCTGTTTGACCTATCTATTCAATTTTTCAATTCAATTCAATTTTATTTATAGTATCAAATCATAACAAAAGTTATCTCGAGACACTTTACAGATAGAGTAGGTCTAGACCACACTCTATAAATTCCAAAACCCCAACAATTACAGTAATTCCCTCAAGAGCAAGCATTAGCAGTGGCTATTGCGACAGTGGCAAGAAAAAACTCCCTTTTAGGAAGAAACCTCGGCAGACCCAGACTCTTGGTAGGCGGTGTCTGACGGGCCGGTTGGGGGCGTGATGAACAGTGGTGATAACAGTCACATTAGAAGTCACAGTGACTTCGAAGGTTATCGTGGAAGTTCATGTCATAGCAGGGCACATCGTGTCATACTGAGTAGTGCAGTCTCCTATACCGGATCCTGACTACTCTGTGCATAGGAACATCACAGCAGGGCGTTGCGGGATGTAACGTGGCGCTGCAGAGCACGGGTGGATGCTGCGGATGCAGCAGGACGCAGCAGGATGCGGCCGGGAAATGCAGAAGAAGAAACATAAGGACTCCGGGGAGAAAACTCCCCAGAGCTAGATTAGTAACAAGCATTTCTGGGACAGGATGCATACAAAAGTAACAAGTAGAGATGAGAGAGCAGCTCAGTGTGTCTTAGGGAGGAACAGCCTCCCCGGCAGTCTAGAATTGTAATAGCATAACTTAAGAGAGGCAGGTTAAAGAGAGGTGCCTGGTCGGGCTAGAACTCTCCCCAACCGGATCGGGCTGTACTGGCCTGCCTCCCTCTACTCTCGCTAGATTATTAATTATACAGTATATAAAACTGATGACTACGAGGAGAAGCAGGTGGGCCGGGTTAGGCGGACGCTGCAACTCCTCACTCCTTAACTATAAGCTTTATCAAAGAGGAGAGTTTTCAGTTTACTCTTAAATGTGGTGACGGTGTCTGCTCCTCGAACCCAGACTGGGAGCTGGTTCCACAATACTGGAGCCTGATAGCTGAAGGCCCTGGCCCCCAGTCTACTTCCAGAGACTCTAGGAACCATAAGTAGCCCCGAATTCTGGGAGCGCAGTGCTCTAGTGGGACAATAAGGTACTATGAGCTCTTCTAAGTATGATGACGCTTGACCATTTAGAGCTTTGTAAGTCAGGAGGAGGATTTTAAATTCGATTCTATATTTCACTGGAAGCCAATGCAGAGAAGCTAATACAGGAGAAATATGATCTCTTCTCTTAGTTCTCGTCAGAACACGTGCTGCAGCATTCTGGATCAGTTGGAGAGTCTTAATGGACTTATTTGGGCAACCTGATAATAAGGAATTGCAGTAATCTAGTCTAGAAGTAACAAATGCATGGACTAGTTTTTCAACATCGTTTTGAGACAGGATATTCCTAATTTTGGCAATGTTACGAAGATGGAAAAAGGCTATTCTTAAGGTTTGTTTTAAGTGGGCGTTGAAGGATATATCCTGATCAAAAATAACTCCTAAATTTCTGACAGCAGTGCTGGAGGCCAGGGTAATACCATCCAGAGTAACTATATCTTTCGAAAACGAAGTTCGGCGGTGCGTTGGTCCTATCACAATAACTTCAGTTTTGTCTGAGTTTAACATCAGGAAATTGTGGGTCATCCAGGATTTTATATCCTCAATACACGTCTGAAGTCTTGCTAACTGACCACTTTCATCTGGCTTAATTGACAGATATAATTGGGTATCGTCTGCGTAACAGTGATAGTTAATTGAGTGTTTCCTAATAATATTACCTAGAGGAAGCATATATAAGGAAAATAGAATTGGTCCAAGCACTGAGCCTTGAGGAACGCCATGGCTAACTTTAGCGTGCTTGGAGGGTTTATCATTAACATTAACAAATTGGGATCGTTCAGAGAAATAGGACTTAAACCACCTTAGTGCGATTCCTTTAATGCCAACTAAGTGTTCCAGTCTCTGTAACAGGATGGTATGGTCAATAGTGTCAAATGCAGCACTAAGATCTAGTAGAACAAGAATGGAGACAAATCCTTTGTCTGCAGCAGTTAGAAGGTCGTTAGTAATTTTCACCAGTGCCGTCTCTGGCTACAGTGCTGAAAAGAAACCTTGGGTTGTTCTTGTTTTCTTCAATTAATGATGAGTAATAGTCTGATCTGGCCTTTCTTAGGGCCTTCCTATAGGTTTTCAGACTGTCTTGCCATTCCAAACGGGATTCCTCCACTTTGGTGGAGCGCCACTTACTTTAGATGTTTCGTGAGATTTGTTTTAATTTGCGAGTTTGGGAGTTATACCAAGGAGCTAATTTCCTTTGCTTTATCGTCTTCTTTGTGAGAGGAGCGACAGAGTCTAAGGTCGTCCGTAGGCAAGTTGTAGCACCGTCTACAAATGTATCAATTTGAGAGGGACTGAGGTTAACATAGAGGTCCTCTGTTATGTTAAGGCACGACATAGTCCTGTCAATAAAGTATAATAGGGTAAGTCCTGTATAGTGCATACACTCGTAGCTGTTATGTATCTTTGTAAGTGATTGTAAGTCGCAAGCGCACAACTAATTCTTAGTTTCAGGTGATTATACACGAATGAAAACGCAATTATGCATTCCTGCCTATAGATCTCCATAAATCCTACACACTGGTCCTTTAAAATCTAAAGAAAAAGTGCTGCAACTCTGTGCCCGTTTTAAAGTTTTCAAATTAGCTTTTTTCCTACTATGGCTGCACAATTAATCGAATTTTAATCACGATCACGATTCTGGCTTCCCACAATCAAATTCACATGATCGAGCGATATTTAAAATGATTAATTCAGTTCATAGAACGCTTTGTATCAAAGTATTTTTTTTCAAAGCTCTGATCACGTGCCTCCATGAGCCAATCAGAGTTGTTCCCTGCACCGCGCAGCTTAGTTTCTAGATGTTGACAGACAGTCACAGAGGACAGAGTAATGGGAGCAAAATTCCACAACAGATAGCAGACGGTCAAGTTGGTCCCAAGGTTTACCAGTTTACCAGTAAACGCAACATTTAGTCCCGTCTTTTCACAGCAGTGACCAGAGTGCTAGTTTGAGTCTTTTAGCTCATAACTTTAGCAGCAGACTGTTGGATGTTCCGCTACAGTGAAATACAGACACACTACACCGTTTAGCTGTCAGTTTAATCCAGTTACTACTGTGGCTAACACTAGGCTAACGTTACCTGCTGTATAGCGTGTTATTAGTGTTTACTGTTATTAGTGTGTTTATTGGTTGCTGCAAACACAATGTTGTGTTGAACATGATGGAAGAACGCTGCCACGTCAGAGCGGCCAAAGCGTCAAACAGCTTCCCCGGACTTTTTGACAAGCGTCCTTGACAGGGTGGCCAGAGCTTCTTTGCAGCTCAAGTCGGCGGCGGTGTGTACGTACAGTAAGGGTTTACTGTAGCTAATGCTAGGCTAACGTTACCTGCTGTGTAACATGTTATTAATGTTTACTAGCGTGACATGCAGCAATGTTTACGTTGCCTCTAACGTATGTTTTGGAGCATCAGAGTGCAACGCAGACCTGTAAATGGCACCGTTCGTAATCCACATTGCTATTTCGTCCGGGCACCGGAGCCATATTAGCACCAGATTTTAACATGCGCCGTTAACATGAACAGAAAATTGCGTTGCCTGTATCTTTTCATGGCAAACACGCATGTGTGGAAAGCACTGTTTTACGAGTTCTCCATGAGATTTACGACACTGCACGATCTGTCATAGTTGTAGCGGTCTGCTGTTAGCCTCATGGATGTATTAACAGAACGGTTAACCTCCAAAGGGAAGCTAACGCTAGTTTAGCTAACAGCTAATTTGGCTAACCGCTATAGCTGTTAGCTAAACTAAATTTAGCTTTCCGATGGAGGCTAACAGCAGACCGCTACAATTACGAGCGGAAGCGTGGAACAGATAGTGCAGTGTGGTAAATCCCTACAACAGGATTATCATATGGTGGATCGTGCAAGCAGCACGGATCCTGTACCGACAGTATCCTTCATCAAAGGAGGAATGTAGCACAATATGGATGTGAAAGCAGCCTATGTGACAATAAAATTTGTTTTGGTTAAAATCAACAAATAATCGTGATCTCAATATTGATCAAAATAATCGTGATTATCATTTTGGCCATGATCGTGCAGCCCTATTTCCTACATTCATCTTTGCTCATTCTTTCTCTTGATTATCAGCTTGTTCCTTTTAATGGACTTCGTGAATCCATTTATATTTTAAAATGTATTGATACTCAAAATACGGCTTCTCTCTGCGCCCTGTACGACAACCTCTGACTTTGTAATCATCTACTATCGCCTGTCAACATAAGAAACTTTTCCTTTCCCTTGCTACTACTCACAATTCCCCAATCTCTCCACCACTCAACATCATTAAAGTCAAATGGTGACATGGAGATGGAGACAACCCTCTTTGTGTCTTTCAAACAGGGCTTCCTGAGACAAAACTGGTCTGTTTGCGTGTAAAAGGCCCTTTTAGAATGATTATGGAGATATGGCGGGCACCTGAGAGGTGGGTGGAAGACCTAAAAGCCACGTGAGGAGTCCATTAGTGGATCTAGTGTTGGAGGAAGCCCCCCTGATCTGATGGTATCAGCGCCTCAATGCAGCAAACATGAACAGAATAAATGGATCAGAATGCAACACTGGCCCAAAAACAGGATTGCTTTCTCTGCCCATAAAACTCAGAGTAGCCCAAAGCACAGACACACACAAAGTGACACAGACACACCCAGATATACACAGGTATATAAGGCAGTTGACGGTGCACCTGAAGGCTGAACACTACACAGGTGTTAGGTAGAGTCACAAAGACAACAGAAGGATGGAAGAAAAGGGAGCAGAGAATGGAGTGGCGGCCATGGCGGCCTGCTACCAAGGATTTGATCCTGCAGCGTATCTGCAGACTAACTACACTTCACCACAGGCTGTTTAATTTAACAATAATGATTTGATTTCTGTCAGAGGCAAATGTTTCAGATGTTGGGCATTTGTTTCTTCTCCGTTATTCTCACTCTTTTTTTCTGAAAAGTCGGTGAATATACCTTTATTCTATTTACTATATAGATTTAAAGTGGGTCCAAACACTGTTCAAACCCAAAGATCTTTGTTTTTCTAGAACTCAAGATTTCCAAACATACCGAATATGTCAGGCTGAATTAAAGGGACAGCTGTATAACATGTCAAATAAATGTATTCATTTTGAATTTGGTGAAAATGTGATCTGGATTTAAATTCTTCATTTAAAAATTTGATATAATCTCAATAAATTGGTGCAACAAGTGATTCCAGAATACAGTATGTGACACTGTCCGTAGTTATAACAGTGTGAATGATTTTATTTATTTTTTATTTTACTTTAATGAAATTGTTGAAGAATTAAGGTGATGACGTAGAATAAAGGACACAGTGTGATTACACCTAACAGATGCTAATACCAGATACCTTTGGAAGTTTTCACATAAAACATTTGCCTATCCTTTCTCTTCCTCTTTGCAATCTTTCTTTATAATCCAAGCACTCTTCCCTAAAAGCATTTTCATTATATTAATATTCGGAAGCTATGATCATACAATAACTCTGTTGAGATATCTGAATAGAAGCTGTGGGAGCAGCTTTCTGACAATGTTTTTGTTCCCTTTTTGTCCTTTGGAATGCACCTTGATCGACACGCTTAAACAAGATTCAGAATCACTCCACTGTTCTCCTTTTATTTTTCACGTTTAATTTTCTTTATGACTCAAACTTCAATGTGATACATTTTCCTTTTCCACAAACACAGTGAACTGTCCTTACCAGATGGTGTACAAGCATTGACAGCAGAGCAAAAATAAAAGATATAACAAAAAAACAACTTCAACTCACAATCACGTTCATTCTGAGCGGTACTTGAAGCAGCAGTCAAAAAAACCATATGGCTCCAAACTGAATGTCTGATGCAATTACTGCCTCAGTCAGCTGATTGTCAAAAGACTGTGACGATATGCCACGCATCAAGATCAAGTAACACAAATTTTCAGTTTACAATGAGTCTAGTTTACTCCAAATATCGCTGCATTTATTCACAATTGATCAAAATTAAAGTTAATATTGAAATCATAATTTTGACAGATGCTGCATATTAATCGAGGCATTTTGGTAGAGAACTCTCAATAAGCTCTTTCTCAGAGTCTTACTTCTCCTCTCTCTTACCTTTCCAGGCGATGTGAGTGGTGAGCTGCTGGTGGACATAGGTTCTGGTCCCACCTTGTACCAGGTGATGAGTGGCTGTGAGGTTTTCAACAAGGTGCTCCTTACAGATTTCCTGGAGGTCAACAGGCAGGAGCTGAGGAGCTGGCTCCAGGACGAGGGAGGCTGCAGCCTGGACTGGACACCATACCTGCAGCACGTCTGTAAGCTGGAGGGACGACCGTACGACCAGATCCCTATAAACTAAAGACTTGAGATATCTTGAAATATCACTCACTACGAATGACTTATCATCTTTATCATCATCAGGAAATGGTTTAGATTTGTAATGTATGGTGTTCCATAGAGAGAAAATACTCTTTTACTCTTTTTCACTTTACATGGATTTTTACATAGCATTCTAGAGTTCCTTTTTCTACTTTCTCAATGAACCATGAATGTCTGTACCAAATGTTGCACCAATTCATCCAGTAGATGTAGAAATATTTCACAGCATAAGTGAAAGCTTTGAACTGCTGGTGGCACTGGATGAGAGGTCAGGAGATCATACAGCTCCTAAGATTCATCCTCTGGGGACCATGTATGCCTGTATAAAATCCTGTGGCAAATCATGCTTGCTAAGATATTTCAATCAGGACCAAAGTGGTGGACTGAGTGACCAACAGACCTTCAGTGTCATCCCTAGAGCTAGGCCCATAGCTAATGGACAGCTAAATCACTATCATGCAGTGCAGTGTGCTTCTAAGTCAACACACAGTAAGAATTACATAACTAGTGCAGATAAATGCTGTGTGCATTTATAATAGCTGTTTTATTATCTAATTTGGTGATTCATTGTCTCTAACAGGTCCCCATTGAAGTGCACCGCCCTCAGCCTCTGGCCCTTGACGTCCTTCCTGCAGCAGGGGCCGACTGTCTCGTGTCCTGCTACTGTCTGGAGAGTGTCAGCCCTGACCTGGCTGCCTTCACCAGGGCCCTGGGCCACATTGGGAGGCTCCTGCGGCCCCGTGGCCACCTCCTGCTCATCGGAGCTCTGGGAATGAGTTACTATTTTGGGGGGCCTGGGGTAAAGATCCCTACGGTCCCAGTGAATGAGGCCCAGGTCTGTGCTAGTTTGAAGGAGAGCGGCTACACCCTGATCAGGCTGGAGGTTTACACAGTGCCTCAGGACATTAAGTTGTTTGATGACGCGTCTGCTGTGTTTTTTGTAAAGGCAATGAAGGAGTAAGTGTGAGAAAAGAGGATAGATAAAGGCTATTAAAGATGAAAGTGAGAAAGTAAGTATCCAGATGAAAATATTATATATTAGGCTGAGGTAAATGCAAGGTTTAGCACATTAGACAATGAAAAAATGGGCTACTGGTGATGCTAATAATAATAATAATAATAATACTCCCATATATTTGTTTTTTTTTGGGGATGAGTTGCAAGTTGTATTGTAATTTCTGATAATATGAATAAAGATGTTAAAACAATATGTATTTCATGTTTTCTTATCTCAGACTTACAGTATATTGCATAACAGCATTATATTCCAAACTTATTATACTTATTGTTGATATTAAAAAAGATGGGGGCAGAGATTAGTGTAAACAGTATAAAGTTGATAATACAGCTAAAAAAATTGCTTATTTTAAAATGATCAAATTTAGGTATGTATCTGAGAATATGATTATGTAATTAGAAGTACTCAACACCAGGTGTCATTACTCTGCCATCTTGAGTTGCTCCTGAAATATCAAGCCAAAAATATGTAAATGTTTTCTGGTTTCGCTAATACTTGTTGCAAATAGCCGTGGTAAAGAACACATATATAGTCTGTAAACATCATAAAAGTGCAAAAAGGTGTTTCATTTAAAGGAACACGCCAACTTATTGGGACTTTAGCTTATTCACCGTATCCCCCAGAGTTAGATAAGTCCATACATACCCTTCTCATCTCCGTGCGTGCTGTAACTCTGTCTGATGGCCCCACCGCTAGCCTAGCTTAGCACAGATCCTGGAGGTAACCGGCTCCATCTAGCCTAGCTTAGCACAGACCCTGGAGGTAACCGGCTCCATCTAGCCTAGCTTAGCACAGATCCTGGAGGTAACCGGCTGCATCTAGCCTAGCTTAGCACAGATCCTGGAGGTAACCGGCTCCATCTAGCCTAGCTTAGCACAGATCCTGGAGGTAACCGGCTCCATCTAGCCTAGCTTAGCACAGATCCTGGAGGTAACCGGCTCCATCTAGCCTAGCTTAGCAGAGATCCTGGAGGTAACCGGCTCCATCTAGCCTAGCTTAGCACAGACCCTGGAGGTAACCGGCTCCATCTAGCCTAGCTTAGCACAGACCCTGGAGGTAACCGGCTCCATCTAGCCTAGCTTAGCAGAGATCCTGGAGGTAACCGGCTCCATCTAGCCTAACTTAGCACAGATCCTGGAGGTAACCGGCTCCATCTAGCCTAGCTTAGCAGAGATCCTGGAGGTAACCGGCTCCATCTAGCCTAGCTTAGCACAGACCCTGGAGGTAACCGGCTCCATCTAGCCAAGCTTAGCACAGATCCTGG
Source organism: Perca flavescens (assembly GCF_004354835.1). Classification (NCBI taxonomy): domain Eukaryota; kingdom Metazoa; phylum Chordata; class Actinopteri; order Perciformes; family Percidae; genus Perca; species Perca flavescens. The sequence continues at coordinate 32,760,260 of NC_041345.1, forward strand.
AGGTAACCGGCTCCATCTAGCCTAGCTTAGCACAGACCCTGGAGGTAACGGCTGCATCTAGCCTAGCTTAGTACAGATCCTGGAGGTAACCGGCTCCATCTAGCCTAGCTTAGCACAGATCCTGGAGGTAACCGGCTCCATCTAGCCTAGCTTAGCACAGATCCTGGAGGTAACCGGCTGCATCTAGCCTAGCTTAGCACAGATCCTGGAGGTAACCGGCTCCATCTAGCCTAGGTTAGCACAGATCCTGGAGGTAACGGCTCCATCTAGCCTAGCTTAGCACAGATCCTGGAGGTAACCGGCTCCATCTAGCCTAGCTTAGCACAGACCCTGGAGGTAACCGGCTCCATCTAGCCAAGCTTAGCACAGATCCTGGAGGTAACCGGCTCCATCTAGCCTAGCTTAGCACAGATCCTGGAGGTAACCGGCTGCATCTAGCCTAGCTTAGCACAGATCCTGGAGGTAACCGGCTCCATCTAGCCTAGCTTAGCACAGATCCTGGAGGTAACCGGCTGCATCTAGCCTAGCTTAGCACAGATCCTGGAGGTAAGCGGCTCCATCTAGCCTAGCTTAGCACAGATCCTGGAGGTAACCGGCTCCATCTAGCCTAGCTTAGCACAGATCCTGGAGGTAACCGGCTCCATCTAGCCTAGCTTAGCAGAGATCCTGGAGGTAACCGGCTCCATCTAGCCTAGCTTAGCACAGACCCTGGAGGTAACCGGCTCCATCTAGCCTAGCTTAGCACAGACCCTGGAGGTAACCGGCTCCATCTAGCCAAGCTTAGCACAGATCCTGGAGGTAACCGGCTCCATCTAGCCTAGCTTAGCACAGATCCTGGAGGTAACCGGCTGCATCTAGCCTAGCTTAGCACAGATCCTGGAGGTAACCGGCTCCATCTAGCCTAGCTTAGCACAGATCCTGGAGGTAACCGGCTCCATCTAACCTAACTTAGCACAGATCCTGGAGGTAACCGGCTCCATCTAGCCTAGCTTAGCAGAGATCCTGGAGGTAACCGGCTCCATCTAGCCTAGCTTAGCACAGATCCTGGAGGTAACCGGCTGCATCTAGCCTAGCTTAGCACAGATCCTGGAGGTAACCGGCTCCATCTAGCCTAGCTTAGCACAGATCCTGGAGGTAACCGGCTCCATCTAGCCTAGCTTAGCACAGATCCTGGAGGTAACCGGCTCCATCTAGCCTAGCTTAGCAGAGATCCTGGAGGTAACCGGCTCCATCTAGCCTAGCTCAGCACAGACCCTGGAGGTAACCGGCTCCATCTAGCCTAGCTCAGCACAGACCCTGGAGGTAACCGGCTCCATCTAGCCAAGCTTAGCACAGATCCTGGAGGTAACTGGCTCCATCTAGCCTAGCCTAGCACAGATCCAGGAGGTAACCGGCTGCATCTAGCCTAGCTTAGCACAGATCCTGGAGGTAACCGGCTCCATCTAGCCTAGCTTAGCACAGATCCTGGAGGTAACCGGCTCCATCTAGCCTAGCTTAGCACAGATCCTGGAGGTAACCGGCTCCATCTAGCCTAACTTAGCACAGATCCTGGAGGTAACCGGCTCCATCTAGTCTAGCTTAGCAGAGATCCTGGAGGTAACCGGCTCCATCTAGCCTAGCTTAGCACAGATCCTGGAGGTAACCGGCTGCATCTAGCCTAGCTTAGCACAGATCCTGGAGGTAACCGGCTCCATCTAGTATTAAAAACAATATTAAATCCCACAGAATGTTGTCACTGAAAACTAAGTTTCATAGTGTCACTGTTAATGCTATTGTACTGTTATATCCTTTAATTTATTGAGCAGATGGATACTGGAAGATATTTTGAGAGAGAGGGAGAGAGAGTGTAATGGGAAAATTACATTACATTGTAGATTTTGATTCTAACTTTGTGAGACATCCAGTCTGGAACAAAATGTGAGCTCTGTTAGCCTGAACCGATAAAGGTACAAGGTCACCCCAAAACTATCTCATGTTTTCCCATGCCAGTTAAGATGTAACTGGGGGGGTGAAAGTCTTACAGGGAGGAGGAGGTGAGATGGCTCCAAGATGTCTCTTGTATTCATCTGATTGTCTTCACGTGTATCAGATTGCCTGTCAAAATTGTAGCGTCATAATAATCCAAGTGTGTGTGTGTTGTCACTCTGAAGATGTATATAAGTCTGGTGTTCTGTTCACTCATTGGAGAAACTGACTCCACACTGGGCTGCGGCCTTTTGTGAAATCATGTTGCTCCTATTTGCAAATATATATATATATATATATATATATATATATATATATATATATATATATTTTTAATAAAATACCAAAACCCAACTTGGTTTTAGTCTCAGTCTGTCTTATTTGTTTCAATTTACTAAACTCTGAAACTCTCCCCCCTGCTGCAAAGGAAACTTCCATAACAGGAGCTTGTCTGACCCAGAACGCAGAGAAATCACACCGACAACGTAAAGCAGTTTAAAAAGGATTAATGAAGCAGAGTGTACGGGTCAGGGTGGTGAAACTCCTGGCTGGTCTGAGGCTTGTGGCGAGCCGACAGGGAAGAGTCCAGGTCTTTATGGGACACGAGGAGAACAGGCAGAGATGAGAACATGGAGGGTTTCCCAAGTTGGAGACAGAGGCTGGATGGTGAGGCTTGAAGCAGGCAGGCAAAGCAGAGGAGGCAGCTGGGCAGAGCGGTAACTGGAGAGAGACACGGGGTTAGTAGGAGCTCAGGGAACAGAGACAAAACAGGAGCAAAAGGTAAAACGGATTATACTGGATTTAGACTGAGAGCCAAGTTACCACATGGGTTGTAGATAACAAACTGTGTTTCAGCTGTGTGTCAGCCATGTTTCTGATACAGGAACTTTGAAAACGGTCAAATGTGACCCGAGGACATCAGGAGGGTTAAAGGAACATGTTAAACCTGTAAGTTCAGAAACGTCCTCGTCTCGTAGCTCCGTGTTAGTGTGAGCAGAACGGCTGCTTTTTCACTGAACTGCCTCGCACTTTATTTATATTTAAATCTTAAATCTCAGACTATACTGATATTGCACTTTATTTATATTTAAATCTTAAATCTCAGACTATACTGATATTGCACTTTATTTATATTTAAATCTTAAATCTCAGACTATACTGATATTGCACTATATTTATATTTAAATCTTAAATCTCAGACTATACTGATATTGCACTATATTTATATTTAAATCTTAAATCTCAGACTATATTGATATTGCACTATATTTGTATTTAAATCTTAAATCTCAGACTATACTGATATTGCACTTTATATTTAAATCTTAAATCTCAGACTATATTGATATTGCACTATATTTGTATTTAAATCTCAGACTATACTGATATTGCACTTTATATTTAAATCTTAAATCTCAAACTATACTGATATTGCACTATATTTATATTTAAATCTTAAATCTCAGACTATATTGATATTGCACTATATTTATATTTAAATCTTAAATCTCAGACTATACTGATATTGCACTATATTTATATTTAAAACTTAAATCTCAGACAATACTGATATTGCACTATATTTATATTTAAATCTTAAATCTCAGACTATACTGATATTGCACTATATTTATATTTAAATCTTAAATCTCAGACTATACTGATATTGCACTTTATTTATATTTAAATCTTAAATCTCAGACTATACTGATATTGCACTATATTTGTATTTAAATCTTAAATCTCAGACTATACTGATATTGCACTATATTTATATTTAAATCTTAAATCTCAGACTATACTGATATTGCACTATATTTATATTTATATTTAAATCTTAAATCTCAGACTATACTGATATTGCACTATATTTATATTTAAATCTTAAATCTCAGACTATACTGATATTGCACTATTCCTTCCCTCTCTTCAATTATTATTGTATATTTCTTGTAAAATTGTAAATTCTATTGTATTGCTAACAGTATTTTAATATTTCTAACTGTCCTTTCTGTTTTTATATGTTAAGTGAGTGTTGTACTTTGAGAGCTAAGATTAACCAGAGTCAAATTCCTTGTTTGTTTACACAAACCTGGCCTATAAAGCTGACTGAATCTGATTCTGGTATTTTACGATGAAGGCAGCAAAAAGGTTTTTCGGTAAACGCTCCTCCTCTTCTTCGTCTTCCACGTCATCTGCTACATCTTTCCCCCCGCCATTTCAACAGAGGAAGAAGAGAAACAAACAGCAAACCACAATGGCTGGAGCTCCGTGAGTATTTTAAACTTACTTTTTCATTTCCTCCTCCTCTTTCTCTGCTGACATCCTGCAGCTGGTGAACTTTTAAACGTTGGAAATACATTTTTAACGTTGATGATGAACTTTTAAACGTGTGATGGATGTTTGCAGGCGTCTGCGTTCTGTTCTGCAGTCTGTTCTCAATCTGCTACTTTTAGTTTCTCTGCTCTGTGTGAACATACGTCATCAAAACGTGAATCCTTATCATCTGTCTTTGAAAACACTAAATCTACTTTAAAGACGCTGTCGAGAGAGAAAGTGGCGGGAAGAGAGAAAGGAGGGGGAAGGAGGGGGGGTTTCCTGTTCCCTTTTTAAGATTCTTTCTCTCTTCTGAACTAAAGTTGACTATACAGCGACTATAAAAGTAATGTTGAACCCTGTAGTTTGATAAAGGGAAGGTTATTCTTTTCTCTCTGTGCTCCAAAGTATCTGACAGTAACTGCTCTTCATTAAGAAGCGTCCAGATTAACCCGTGAAGTTATCGACGCCACAGTGGCTGCTTTAAAATAAACAGGAAACAGTTCAGAACCTGCTGCTATTCTGAGAAACACAAACTGTTAACCCTCCACTGGGGGGGTCAGAGTCACTGTAGTGCTCTTCAGTAAACTGTGGGTACACTACATATGTATTTATGTATCTGCAGTACTTCTGGTTCAATTTAAAAACATAAGCGTCTTAAAGGTGACCTATTACAGCGCTCAGCATGAGTTTATGAACCCATGCTAAAGTTGACTAAAAAGAGGAATAAAAAAAAATCATCTTTTAGAAATTGATCTTAATGCCTTAATTAAAATAATTAGGAAAAATCCAACTTTTAAGGACAGCAATTTTCTTTGTGAATGAATAATGTTTTGTAAATAAATAAATGTTCTTCCTTAAAATACAGGGGGCATAAGTCAGTCCACCCCTATGTTAAATTCCCATAGAGGCAGGCAGAGGTTTATTTATGAAGGCCAGTTATGTCATGGATCCAGGATACTATGCATCCTGATAAAGTTCCCTTGCCCCCCCCCCCCCCACATAATCACATACCCTTCACCATACCCCCCACACAGTGGCGGATCTAGAAAATTTTACATGGGGGGGCAAAGGGGTAGCAAGAGATCTTGGCAGGGTGACAGGGGAAGACGGTACATGGGAACCCCCATACGTAAACTGCTATGCCCTACTACGCCCCGCAACGCCCTGCTACGACCTGAACTGCTACAACTATTATTTCTATTCATAGTTCCATTATCTTTTTTGTTACTTTAGTTGCCACCGTTCTATCATTTTTATGAATCATAATTCTCTATATCTTTATCCATCTGCATCCAACCCGGCAGCGTCCACCAAGACCCTGGATCTGTCTGATGTTTCTGCCCAAAAGGAAGTTTTTCCTCGCCACTGTTGCACCAAATGCTTGCTCTTTGGAGAATTGTTGTGTTTTTGTAAATTATAGTGTGGTCTAGACCTACTCTATCTGTAAAGTGTCTTGAAAAGAGTGAGCTTTTGTTACAATTTGATACTATAAATAAAATTGAATTTGCTGAAACTGAATTAAATGGCTTGATCATATTTACTGATACAGACAAACAGAACAGAATGTGTCTTGCTTTATCAGTAATTATGATCAAACAAAAGGTCAGCAAATGCTATGATAGACCCTATAACATATACAACAGAATGGAAATAGCCAAAAACTGAAAACACGTCATGTCACAACATGTTATGCTATTGTACTGCAATTTATATGGAAGGAGAATATAAACCAACCATATGGTCCAGGGGTTACTGCAGCCTTCTCTTCCTCTCTGTCATCTTCATCTTCCTCCTCCTGATCTCTCTCTGCCTCTGTCCCTCTCTCTGAATCTGCAGCCTCCTCTTCATCCCTCACAGTCAAGTCTTCCTTTCCCTTTTCTCTTTCACTTATTTCTGCATCTTAGGGCTGGACCCGAATATTCGTTCGGTGGGTTGGTATTCGATTTAAAAATTTGACATTCGAATATTTGTTTTTTTTTTATTATTTTTTATTTTGGTTTATTTATTTTCTGCATTTATCTCTCATTCACACTCCAGTCCAGTTGGTGGCGGTAATGCACATTTAAGTTGGTTTGCCAACCGCCAATAAACTACAAAGAAGAAGAAGAAGAAGAGACGGTCGGTCGGTACCAAGGGGGTAAGCTTCGCTTCAGAACTCGAGCCATCATGGCGCCATTTTGTTGCTAACTGGCCATCACCTCCTGTTAGCATTCCGCTGACCGCCATTTTTTTTTTACGTCACTTGACTGCGAATAACTTTACATCTGAAGCGTTTAAAGACTCTATTTGTCCGTTGTTTAGTTCCAAAGAAACACAACAATGTATAAAAGGCTCCATTACCTTGTAGCTCACGTTATGGCTCCGTAGCAGATGCTTTTGTAAAAATAAGCTAACGATTGTGTCATAACCAAGTGACTTACTGTCGCATAGTAGAGGAATTACCGTATAGTACAGGAGAAGCTCACAGGCAGTTTCGACTTACATGAGCTGTTTAGGTTTAATTACTAATGTTAACTAGCATGTTAGTGATCAATAATTAGCCTGTGCCCATGTTATCTCCTTACATACACCTACAGTCTCCGTCTCTGTAAGATTGGGAATGATTGAGATTTCTCTTGGCACAGCTACCAGAAGACTTACAACTTTCAGACACGTTGCTCACGTCACATTCTCTCAGTTGGAGGCTGCGCAGTAAAGCTGGCCATCATCGGAAAAGTGCTTCTAATAGCCTTCACTGGGCTCCGTCCAGAGACACGGGGTCTATTGGTCCATTATATACTGTCTATGGTCGGTACACGATGACGCCCACTTCGAGCATTTAGCGAGCTGGGCAGAGAAGCTAGCGGCGATAACAAGTGCAGAAATGGAAAACTGTTTTGCGTTTTTCCGTTGTGATTCGGCCAGAAACTTCAACATTGTGAGGCGAAGAGATCGTTTTGGAATATAAAGCTTGGATATTATATTTCCTCGGACTCTTGGGGATTTATGAAAATCAAGTTTTGGTCAAAATACCACTTTGTTGCTGAAAGGACAACGAAAACAGGTATGCATGCACTCTCGGCTGCGCAGATTACGGCTGAGTTGTTTTCTTTTCTTTTACTTTGTAACAGTTGTGTACATGGCTGTATATTTTAAAGACTTAATGCTTTAAAGTTATAAAAACGCTCATGAGTGGAAGTTTTATCGAGGTTACAGCGACGCCCCAGTCACAAAGTGTCCCGTTGACGAGACGGTGATCCTTGAGAGGTTAAAAGTTTATTACTTCTGAACGCGTCTGGCCTGTCTACATTGCACCAAATACGACACTGCACTTCCTTGTGAAGTCGTTTGGATGAAAGGTTCTCAAAATTATCAAAATGCAAACAAACAGACACATAGAGATTCCTGCCTTTATTAGAGATAATAATATGTTCCGAAGCTTCGAATATTCGATGCTCATTACTACCGAAGTTTCGAAGCTCAAAAAATGGTATTCGGACCAGCCCTACTGCATCTCCTTCTGTGGTCTTCTGTGGGGGGGCAGCTCGGTCGCTCCAGTCTTTGCAGGGCCACCGCCCCGCAGCAGGCTCGCTGTGTGCGAGCCAGAATGTACGAACGCCGCTCTGCACGTTTGATGCAGGGACGTAGCTGAGTATTTGAGGGGCAGGGGGCTAAGATTACATCTAAAATTATTATTTATTATGAATTAATATAAATTAATAGTTTGTTTCAATGTTTTAAGAAGCTTGTGCACATAGTGGCAGTTTGTTTTTACAACCACAGTTTTTTGAACACCAAAGTTAGGGGGGCAGCTGGCATAAAACCATACCAATCTCTAGGTCAAGGGAAAACTTATGCTGAGCACTTTATGTAGCATGTTCAGGTTCCAGGTACCAGAACATGTTTACATGCTTCCTGTTTCTCCTCCTGCCCCCGGCTGCTGCTCCTGTATTCACTCTGCTGGAGCGCCTGTCTCTTTAACAAGAAAAAAAAGCAACAAAAAACTCAATTAAATGCAAAAACAATAAATCAAAAACATGACAAAAGCTAAAAAAGTGCTGTCTGAAACTGTGCTCTGATTTGAACAGGACACCGGATATCCACGATGTGCTGCTGAACATCCTGCGGGACATGAGCGACAATCAATTTGAGGACTTCAAGTGGTACCTCAGAAACATGACAACAATCCCACGGTGCGACTTGGATCCCGCAAACCGCCGTAACACCGTGGACCTGATGCTGTCGCTAGACAGGCAGCAGGCCGTCAACATGACCAGAGAATCTCTGAGAAAGATCCCGAGGAATGACCTGGTGGAGCGTTTACCTGTTACATAAGGTAAAAACACGCAGCGCTTTATTTAACCCTCGGGTCATCTTCCCGTCGACCTGCAGCAACTTTTTACTATTTACTTTTTTTTTTTCTCCAACGTTGTGGTCGTATTTTTCTACACTTTTCGCTTTTATACGTTTTTTTTGCCACTTCTTACCGATGTTTTTGTCACATTTTTCCTGCGCTTTTTTTTTACGTTTAGTCCCCACATTTTTGAAGCTATTTCCAACATTTTTGTCACTCTTTTCAACGTTCTTTTATCATTTTTTTTCTCTCCAAATGCTATAAAATGTAATAAAACACCAAAATTCAATGAAAGTAGTGAGCAGGGGCCTCATGTATGAACGCTGCGTACGCATTAAAAGCTTGCGTACGCTGGTTTTCACGGACACTTTGTGATGTATAAAAAATGAACTTAACGTGAGAATGTGCGGGCCGTCACGCAAAGTCTTTTCTGGCTCTGTAACGTGGCGAATTCTAACTGAAAAGTGCCATAACTCACCAAACATTACAAAATAAAGTTTCCACTTCACTTACTGGCACACGTCTGTCACGTTGTCTATGAAAAACCATTATTATATCCACTGATAATGCATAAAAGTGGGACCATTTATGTGGAAAATGTTTCACATCTTACACACAACTAACTAATTTGCAGGTTACTTAACCTCTGTTAAACATGAGGATGGGAAATAAATGATACATCCACTTAGAAAATACTTGTATTGCTTATCCGAGATGACAAACCTCCAAACATCCACCTCCGCGATCAGCACCTCAACCTCACAGTCGGTGAAGATTTTTTTTTCCCCTGCAGCGGGATAACCCGTTGTGATTGGACAAAGAATGATGTCGGGGGCGCATTTATAGTAATTTCCATATTATTTTATGGGAGGAGGCAAAGTGGGGTCGGTGGCTCGTTCATGCTCAATTTCTGGATTGTGTGGATTGTGATGCATAAAGGAAAGGTGCGCAGGACCTGGTGTACGCCTGGTTTTACACATGGGAATATTTCTGTGAATAGGTACTTTTCAAGTGTCGGCCGTACACCATCTTCTGGTATGAAAGCTGGGCACTCTTTTATACGTAAGGGCCCTGGTCTTTTATTTAACTTGTGAAGAGCGTTATGTAACCATCCACGTTATTTTTAGACAATTTGGTAAGAAAACCAAATTTCTGTTAGAGAAACTTTTTGAAAATGGGTCAAATTTGACCGGAGGACGACAGGAGGTTTAACCCTTCAGACAGTTTCACAAACACTTGAGTCACTTTTAATCAGACTTCACAGCAAAGTACAGCTTTAAGATACTTGTTCTTAACTCGAGTAAAGAATGTAACTAAGTACATGTACTGTACTTGAGTCCAAATATTAAGGTACTTGTACTTTACTTGAGTCTTTTCTTTTCATGCCACTTTCTACTTCTACTGCACTACATTTCTGAGAGAAATATTGGACTTTTTACTCCACTACATTCATCTGTTCCAGCTTTAGTTACTAGTTACTTTAGTTACTCCACTACATTCATCTGTTCCAGCTTTAGTTACTAGTTACTTTAGTTACTCCACTACATTCATCTGTTCCAGCTTTAGTTACTAGTTACTTTAGTTACTCCACTACATTCATCTGTTCCAGCTTTAGTTACTAGTTACTAGTTACTTTACACATTAAGACTCCTGCACACAGAACCCATGTAGTTTATAAATCTGATGTTTGATTATAAAGTAAACTAGCCGACAATATAATGGCTACAAGTCACGCTGAGATGATGAGACCATTAAACACACAGCTGGTTGGATCCTGAACACACACCACAATGGGAGAATACTTTAACTACATTCTCCTGATTACTGCAGTAACATTCTCACTGCAGGACTTTTACTGTAACAGATTATTTCTACAGTGTGGTATTTGTACTTTGACTGCAGTAATCTGAGTACTTGTTCCAGCGCTGCTCGAGTGTTTCCATTTATTTGCTCCTTTTAATATCCACTCAGCCCTTTACGTTATCAGAAGATGAAACAGGAATGTAGTAGATTCTGTCTGAACATCCCAGAATAAGATCTAACACCTTCTCTCTCCGTGGGTTTCAGGGTCCTCTGCGCTCTACGTCTATCCATCCGTCTCATTCCAGAATTAATCTGTTTACGCCAGTATTTCCAGTCGTGTTCACCCAGCGAACACTAACTTTTTGTAAACGGCATCGTCCTCTGTCTGTCCTTTACACTACATCTGAATTACCTCTGAACAATCTCTAAACCTCTGTGAACTTTTGTTTTGAATAAATGAAAATGATTTCAAACGTATTTGTTCTGTTGATGACTGAGTTTCTGCTTCCTGTCATCTGAAATAATGTTTACACTTTATAAAACATGATAAACATATCTAATGAAACTTTAGTAAAACATGTTTATTACTCATTATTAATGCTTTAATTAGAGTTTATTCTTGCACACATCACAACATTGTATATATTATTTTAAGTGTTTGTTAATGTTGTTATTAAAAGATCACAGATTTGATATGATATTAATATGTAATAAGTCACATTTCACAGCTTTGCGTTGGTGCTAAGAGTTTATTTACATTTTGACACAAATATTCAGAAGAAACAAGAGATCATGTGATAAACACATTTAATACAATAACTCTGGAGAGGAGAGAGAGGGGAGGGAGGAGAGGAAGGAGAGTGAGAGGAGAGGGAGGAGAGAAGAGAGAGGAGAGGGAGGATAGGAGGGAAGAGGAGGAGAGGAAGGAAAGGGAGAAGAGAGGAGGGAGAGAGAAGAGAGGGAGAGGAGTGGGAGAAGAGGAGAGAGGGAGGAGAGTGAGAGGAGGGAGAGAGAAGAGAGAGAATGAGAGGAGGGAGTGGAGAGGGAGGACAGAGAGGGGAGGAGAGGAAGGAGAAGGGAAGAGTGGTCAGATCAGAGGACTGCTGGAGAGAAACACCAACCAGTCTGTCAGACTGAGGACAGATTTATAAGGCTGAGAGACAGGCAGAGACAGACAGAGAGAGAGAGACAGACAGACAGAGAGACAGACAGACAGGCAGAGACATTAGTTTTATTACAGCACAGCATTTGTGAGCAAATAAAAATCATAACACTCCTCCATGACATGTTTTATCACAGGCTTGGAAATGTACTTCAAGTATAAAAGTAAAAGTATCCTTGTGAATGACAGAGCTACCTGGACCAGCCAAATGTTACTAGAGGTCAAGGTGAGTAGCTTCAGTGGACATGGAACACATTTGAAATGGATGTGTGCCAACAGGCCTAGAACATCACTATAGGAGTTACAACTAACAACCACTAGATGGCAGCAGCGTATAAGAAATGAACTGACAGCAAGTCAAGCTTTCAACATGGAGGGCCCTATCTCGCACCCAGCGCAATTGCCTTTGTACACCGACGCATGTCACTGATTCTTGAAACTTTTGCAAAAACATGTCCCACTAAGAAAAGTGCCAATTCTGTTGGAAATTAATAACATTTTCATGAATAAAAAGAATCAAGGTTATAATCAGGGGGTCCTTTGCACATATGTAAGGTTCTTTTATAGGTTTATTTTAAATTTGTATTAATTTAATGATTATTTGCTGTCAGATAATCATTTCAACTTGATTAAAAAAAACAAAAAGTAATAATTGAATTAAATAATATCTTTACCACATGAAATAATACATTGTAATATGTTTTAAAAACTTTTAACAATATTTACTATTATTTTTTGGTTGCTCAAAATGTGTCCCACATATTCATCACCACTGTCAGATATTTATAAAAAGCAATAAAATCAGGCAACTACAAGGTCAACTACATTCCTGAGGACCCCATTTTCAAACCTTCAGCTCTACTGCATGTTTCAAGATCACTCAAGTTCCCTTAAATTTGCTATTTTCTCTTAAACTTGTTCATATTTTTGGACACTGACTGTCGCAACCATAACATGTCAACACCGTCTCTTTTGTATAAAAAATATTAGATTAGATTATGACATAAATGTATACTTTTAAGAAGAGGTCTGAAGTAGCTAGCAATAGAGGGGAAACAAGATGGCTAATGTGAACTATGCATATCATGTGAAAGAGTAGGTTTTTGTCACCACCGTCAGACGTCACCACTGTCAGGTTTTTGTGGATATCGTCACGGCTGTGGTTCGGTCTTGAGGCTGCGGCCATGAGCCCGTATTTATTGTGGACGATATCATCGTCCATCATACATCAAGATGGAGAGCCACCATCGTGATGCCACGCCCCCCACCCTGTCAAACACACACTAATCCTAGTCGCGGGCGCTGGATGGGAAATTGACACTTGCGTCGGGCTTTGCGCTGTGCTGCACAGGGTGCCAGTCAAGATAGGGCCCCTTAAGTGGACAATACTTTTTTTCCCCCTTACGTGCAACCTATTTGTGAAAAAGACCATCGCTTTGAGCAGACTGGATTGGCTGTAGTGATACATTCTCTCTCTCTCCCTGTCAGTAGCAGCCCTGGTCTATTAACGCAATTAAGCATGAGGTAGTTGAGAGAGAAAAGGTGTTAGCGTGGAACACGGTCACACTTTCCTTTCTCCCCTCATTGGACTAAGTTTATGGACACTGCTGTGCATCAATAAGTAAGTCTGAGGTCCTGTAGGTACGGGACGATGTTATGCAGGATTTCTGAGTTAGCAACCGTAGGCTTATTCACGAGGGTGCTATTTTATGTGTGAGCTAATATTGCGCATCTGTTCATGTGTGCTGTAAGAGTTATGTTTCTGTTTATTGAATGGGTTATTCAGTGCAAATATAACGGAGAAAGTAGTTTAATCTCAGTAATGATGGTGTATTAATTAGGTTATTACTGTCGCTCTGTTAAAGGCAAAAGTTCCACTGTTCTGTCATCGCAGATCACGGACTTCTGATTGAGTCTAGACTTTACGGCGCCGTGAAAGTATGTCAAATTGTAAATACTGGCCCTACCAGCAGGTGGCAGCATAGCCATGTCCATTTACAGAGGGCATTGCAATGTATGTCTGATCAAACTGTTAGCCCATAGTAGCAGAAAAGAAATATTTATGTAAAGAGATATAGTAAAATAAAAAGTGCTTTCCCCCTCCCGACGACGATATCATCGTCCATCACGATGTTTTATTGTAAACATCGTCAACTGCCAATTTATGGGACATCGCCCAACCATATGATCAACAATTATATTCTAGCCTCCGTTAAGGACCATTTGGAGTTTTTTGTCACCTGACGGTGGTGACAAAAACCTACTCTTTCACATGCACTGAAAAAAAGGAGACTGGCCAACTCTTGGATTTATGTAAGCATCTTGGGTGTATTTAACACAATTGCTTCATGTTTTAAAGTTAAGTTAAGTTAAACGTAACTATATAGTATAGAAACTACATAATATGCAGAGAGGGTACATGAATTTGTTCAGATCATGTTGGGATGAAGTGAGTCAATAAAGTAGGGATATTAATTATCGTGATACCGCACGAGATCTCGTCTTGCGCGTGCATTTTTGGTAGAAGAAGAAGGCAAGCAACCGTCATGTCCAAGGGCTCGCAGGACGGTACGCCATGCCACTATTTGGTCGGTAAGTCTGGATTTTTTATTAAATATTGTCGAAATCTCAGCCAAATGTAGTTTAATGTATCTAGAGTCACTACGTAACGTTAACATTAAATAAGTGCCGTGAGCTTATTTGCTTGCGCTATTTTATCACCATGTTTCATTTGAATTTGTTTCTTGAGCGGGAGCCGTTCACGTTACATTCAACTTAGCTACCCAACTTTGCGGTGCTCCTCTGTTTCTGTTTGAATTGGTTTGCCAACTGACTGTTCAGTTTACATTGTATGTTAGCTGCACTGTGACCGTTGCGTTAGTGAGATTTGGCCATCGAGCAGCTAATGTTATCAGTGTCATTAAGTTTGTGAGCCCCCCCAAACACCGTGTAATGAGACCATGAGCAGACTAGGAAATTCAAACAAAAACGGACACGTTAACTGGTGTCTGCTCTGTCTGAAGCAGTGGTAGCAATAATCATGTAGCTAGCTAGCTAGCTAGCTACATAATGGAAACTCTTGTCTTTTTTTTGGGACACAAGCTGCTGGCTTTGCACAGCCCAGTGTTTGAACATGGAACATGGTTAGTCTCTGTTCTCATCAGAGAAGTCAATAGTCACATTCATTATTTGATATTTTACAATGGTTTATGCAGTGTACCTAAATAAAGTTGCCAGTGAGTGTACATCTAATGTATCTTTATTGAAATACAGTTTTGTAATGCCTAGATTATTTTTTTCCTGTTTTGCTGCAGAGTTACAGACAAACTCAAGTCTGCATATCACCTGGAGTCAGCTGATGGATCATGGGCTCAAGTTTTTGTGGTGAGACCAGGACATTGTATTTGCTCTTATAGTTACCGTAATTATAATGCATTACAGAATTTAATGAATTGCTCAGCACTTGCATACACACACTGGCCACCTCATTTATACATCTTTGCAATCTAATACAACAACTCTGTCATAGGTTAAACTTTTACCTGTGTATATTGTCAGACAGGTGATTCGTGTAATTAGTTTAGCTGGTGTGGTTGAGTCCACTTGAGTGGACTATTTTGTGTTTCTGAGCGTTTCAGATATTTTGACCCAGTCATGTATGGAAATAGAAAAAGATAAAGAATTTTTCGATACTCATAGGATTGGAGTATTTTTTTCGATACCATAAAAGTATCGACGTTCGGTACCCAGCCCTAGGCGCAAACGTTCCCTGGTGCTATTTTACAGTTTCAGAAAACAATTCTGCCACAGACCAGGAAAAACCTGGTCTAAAGTCAGTGGCCGCCATGGAACAAGTACGCCTGCTCTTAAAGGGAATGTGAGATGACGCTCTGATTGGTTTATTGCACGTTACGCCCAAACCACACCTAGCTACGTCAGACCAACCCATTTTAGATTTGCATCGGGCGCAAGAGTCATTTATCCCGCTGGTATCATAGCAACAGCGCCCGAGATCCGCCCACAAAGCTACTAGCGTTTCACGTTTGATACTTGCGTTTCAGATCGTTAAAATAGGGCCCAGAGTGTTAATAATAATAAATGTAATATGCAAGGGGATAAGCTTCTCTCTACAACGCGTAGCTCCATTTTAATTAAATGGCGGCGCCATTTTAATGCTAACCCGCCATTAGCATTCCATTGACTGCCATAACTTTACATCTGAAGCGTTTAAAGACTCTATTTGTCCGTTGTTTATTTCTAAAGAAACACAACATTATATAAAAGGCTCCATTACCTTGTATCTCACGTTATGGCTCCGTAGCAGAAGTTTTTGTAAAAATAGGCTAATGATTGGGTCATAACCACGAGACTTACTGTTGCACAGTAGAGGAATTACCGTATAGTACAGGAGAAGCTCACAGGCAATTTGGACTTACAATAGCGGTTTAAGTTTAATTACTAATGTTAACTAGCATGTTAGTGATCAATAATTAGCCTGTGCCTATGTTATCTCCTTACATATACCTACGCTCTCCGTCTCTGTAATAGTCGAGACACACCAACCAGACGGCTGACCGTCGACAGAAAAGTCAGTCGAAATGATCAGTTGGGTCCCCGAGGTCCCAAAAACTGCCTCAGAACACACTGAGGCGACACCAACTTGAGAAACTTAATACGTCTCCATAGCAGTAGGCAGAGCTACTCTGTATTGAAGAAATTAAAACTGGCAGCTGATTGGACAAACGCGTCACATGGGTTTGTTTTCTCCGGAAATTCAAAGCCAGACTGTCATGGCGGCTCGTTCAGAATACAATCTCATATTGTTCTAAAATAGTTCACTGAAACGTGTTTCTGAAAACATTTTAAGCGAGAAATAGGCCATGCAGTTGCTGAATCGGTTTTCATTTCAGATCAACAAAGGTCAGTTTAAAAGATTTTCGTCAGATTTTGAGAGACTCTAGTCACGCTCATTCCGCTCGCCATTTCCAGGTGAGTCCCGACTGCCCTGCCGGCGACTGAACATGTCAGGTCGGCCAAAATGAACGCCGACAGCCGCCCAGACTGACGACGGCATGGGACACATTGAACAGACTCGAGTCACTGACCTCGCCAGACTGTCCAACAGCCGATTATTTGCCCTGTGTGTCCCGGCCTTAAGATTGGGACTGATTGAGATTTCTCTTGGCACAGCTACCAGAAGACTTCCAACTTTCAGACAGGTTGCTCAAGTCACATCTACAGGGCTTAAAGTGAAAAAAAATCCTGAGCCTGAAACTTTTTTGGAGACGGGGGGGTGGGGGGAGGGGGTAAAGTCCTTACATAACACATCACAATCAGAACTTTGCATTGTTTAGCTTTTCATAAACTCCAGGACAAGGCTTTTATGTTTAAATAACTCTGGCATGAAAACGGGTCATGGGTGAAAAAAGGTGAGAAGGATATTAGCCCTCAAGGGGGATCCGGGGGCATGCTCCCCCGGAAGAAAATTTTAAATATTCCATATTTTAAAGCATCAATCTGATGCATTTTGAGAACAGTGTAATATTTCAATATGCACTCATCAAGTTAATTTGACTGGCAAAACAGTTAAAGTCCTTCTGACATTACACAATAATAAAAGTCATAATTTTTACTTGTTCCAACCATATGTCAAATTAAAAGTCAATGTGGATTTACATATTGCAATAATATAATCCTTCAATGAATCATTGTGAAAACTAAACTTTACTACTTTGGCCAGGTCATCATCAAAAAAGCAAATTAGTACATTCCTGATTTTGTCCATGTTGATATTAGCTGCTTTATTTAGGCTACATTTATTAAAAACGTCGCATTGTTTATCTTTTCATATAGCTAGATGTCTAAACTCTGGGACAAGGCCGTTATCTTTAAATAACTGCCATGCTGACTCCAAACAGACAGCTTTGTCGAGGCAGTTTGGGCTTCAGATAGCTTTTACAAATCATGTTCTGCTATGAACGTGCACACACGTATTGTTTGTATCACGGTCGGTCAGTAAAGGAACAGTCGCAGCGGTAGCGGTGGTTGCCGGTAACGTACTCGTATGACAGAGTGCACGGACCGAAGCTTTGGGACTAGCATCTAATGACTAGCATCTAATGACTAGCATCTAATGACTAGCATCTAATGACTAGCAAGCTCTTTCTTACCGCTGTTGCAGACCAGTATCATTGATGATGAGATGTTAACATTGGGAGTTTACTTTGACTTTGTTTACATTTTGCAGAAGTCTTCGTGGTCAGATTCTGTGTTGATTACCTCAGTTTGTTACAGAAACACTTCTCAACCCTAATAATGACAACTTCTACTGCTGGTACTTTAAGGATATTTTGGTTAGGATTCCTTAGTACTTGAGTGGTTGTACTGCAGTACCAGATGAGTGTGGGGGTGTTACCTTAAGTCCAGATGTGTCCAGAGGTTGTCCGTCCCTCCGTACAGAGAGCAGGCGGGATGCTCCTCTGCTCGGGTATCCCTCGTCCACCTCCAGCTCACACACCAACAACGCTGACTTCAGGTAGACGAGAACACGCTGAGACGGACGCCAGTCGATGACGCGGGCACACACACACACACACACACACACACACACACACACACACACACACACACGATCAGTGTCCAGTACAGAGATGCATTAATTAGCTGTGTGTGTCTCTGTGTCTATCTGTGTGTGTCTGGTGTACAAAATTCTGCATAACACTGCTCCTCCTCCTTTGAACTCTTTCCTATACAACGTAACAACAGCAGTCAGATCACCGCACCGCACGAGGTGACCTTCTAATTCCATTCAGGAAAATTACATTTGGCTAATTATCATTTTCTGTTATGGCATTACAAAACTGGAAATTCACTGCCCACTATAATCAAAGACATACATATTCCACCTTCACAAAAGACCTTAAAACATAGCAGTCTGAGAACTATGGCTGCACCCATTAATCTGTCAGATGTGTGTTTGATGTGACGTAGTCATTGTTGCTGTGGCTCCATCTCTGCTGCCTGCCTCCATGTTATGTCTTGCATGTGTTTTCAATGTGTCCTCTTGAGACTTCACTCCTTTCTCTTGTCTCCTTCATATTGTATTAACTGGATGGACTGATTTAATGCCATGGCCATTATATGTGCTTGTTTGTATGCCACTTATTGTATGTTTAACCCTTTTTGCATAGGCCTGCTGTTATTATAGATGCAATGTTATTACAGATGTAATGTAATTCATTTTAATATGTTTACCATTGTATTTTAGGATGCCTATTGTCAGCTGGCCGAGGACTACAGCTGCAAATGAGCCACTGAGGCTAAAGTTGCTTCTCTTAGGGCATTTTCACACATACCTCGTTTGGTCCGGACTTTTTAGTTTGATCCGAACCAAAATTACAGGTGTGAAACCTCCCCCGGACCGCGGTCCGGATCAAAAGATCAAATTTTGGTCCGATAAAAAGAGGTGGTCTCGGTCCGGACCAAACTGAACCATGGTCCGGTTTGTTTATAGTGTGAAAGCATTTTTTGGGTGGTTCGGACTTTTGGACCAAATACAAGAAGCTCTGGCAGGCTCTCCTTGTGTTACAAGACCGTGGAAGCTCCTTTAAGGTGCTTAGTGAGAGAGAGTGACGGTGAATGGGTTCAGGGAAGACAGCTGTCGGCTATCAGAGCAGAGAATACATCAGCAGTTTATTTGTTAAGTGGTAAATGTACAGCGTAGGTTTCTGTTTGTCTCTGAATAAATGCTCCAGAAAGAAAGTTCCCGTGTCTTGCTTCTCAACATCACAACAAAACAAAAAGGGCCGCGGCAGTAGGGGGAGAGCAGCAGTCAGTAGGGGAGAGCAGCAGTCAGTAGGGGGAGAGCAGCAGTCAGTAGGGGAGAGTAGCAGTCAGTAGGGGAGGCAGCAGTCAGTGGGGGGAGGCAGCAGGCAGTAGGGGAGAGCAGCAGGCAGTGGGGAGGGGCAGTCAGTAGGGAGGCAGCAGGCAGTGGGGGGCAGCAGGCAGTGGGGAGGTAGCAGGCAGTGGGGGAGGCAGCAGTCAGTGGGGAGGCAGCAGGCAGTGGGGGAGGCAGCAGGCAGTGGGGGAGGCAGCAGGCAGTGGGGAGGCAGCAGTCAGTGGGGAGGCAGCAGGCAGGGGGAGGCAGCAGGCAGTGGGGGGAGCAGTCAGTGGGGAGGCAGCAGGCAGTGGGGAGGCAGCAGGCAGTGAGGGAGGCAGCAGGCAGTGGGGAGGCAGCAGTCAGTGGGGAGGTAGCAGGCAGTGGGGGAGGCAGCAGTCAGTGGGGAAGGCAGCAGGCAGTGGGGAGGTAGCAGGCAGTGGGGGAGGCAGCAGGCCCGTGGGGAGGCAGCAGGCAGTGGGGGAGGCAGCAGTCAGTAGGGGAGGCAGCAGGCAGTGGGGAGGCAGCAGGCAGTAGGGGGGAGGCAGCAGGCAGTGGGGAGGCAGCAGGCGGTGGGGGAGGCAGCAGTCAGTAGGGGAGAGCAGCAGGCAGTAGGGGAGGCAGCAGGCAGTGGGGAGGCAGCAGTCAGTGGGGGAGGCAGCAGGCAGTAGGGGAGGCAGCAGTCAGTGGGGAGGCAGCAGGCGGTGGGGAGGCAGCAGGCAGTGGGGAGGCAGCGGTCAGTAGGGGAGGCAGCAGTCAGTAGGGGGAGGCAGCAGGCAGTGGGGAGGCAGCAGTCAGTGGGGAGGCAGCAGTCAGTGGGGAGGCAGCAGGCAGTAGGGGAGAGCAGCATGCAGTAGGGGGGGCAGCAGCAGTCAGGGGGGAGGCAGCAGTCAGTAGGGGGAGAGCAACAGTCAGTAGGGGGAGAGCAGCAGGCAGTAGGGGGAGAGCAGCAGGCAGTAGGGGGAGAGAAGCAGTCAGTAGGGGGAGAGCAGCAGTCAGTAGGGGTATCTGGAGACGTAGCTCACGTGTGTGATGACGGCAGGACGTAGGTTTGTCACGTATAGATCTTTAGTGCGCTTGCAAAACTGCAGTGTGAAACCACAACTTACCGGATCAAATGTAGACAATGTAACAAAAACATGAACCTTGGTTCGGACTTTCATGTGTGAAAACGCCCTTACTGTACAGTTCATTAAGGGGGACTGTCCACGACATTATAAACTAATAAACTAAACTAAACTATGTACAGCTGGTTCAGATGTGACGTCAGTCTCAGCAGTGTCAGATTATTGATTATTGATCTGACAGATTTCAGTCTGATCAGAGTCGTCAGAGGTCTCGCTCATCATCACCGACTGAGAGTTTGAGATCTTAAAACAGTAAATGGAGGTTTACCTGGATCTGAGTCTCTGGATCTCAGACAGCAGCTCTGATTGGCCGACGTAACACTGCATCACCTCCAGCAGGGCGGCACTCAGCGCATAGCGCCAGCCAGACACGCCATCCTCCACCAGACCGGCCGGGCCCTCCATCACCTGCACACACACACACACACACACACACACACACACACACACACACACACACACACACACACACACACACACAGGGTTAACCAATCAGCACGGACACACTTTAAGAAGGGTTGGGTCATGTTATTGAGGATTTACCTGCAGTGTGAAGCGGTCGTCATGGCTCCAGGTGACGGACAGCCTCAGTGGCTCCAGCTCATTGGATGACAGGTGCGAGGGGCGTGGCCTGAGCTCCACACACAGCTCTGATTGGTTGAAGGACAGCAGGCTGATCTGCATGATGTCCTGTGCGGCGGAGACGTACGCCTGCAGCCTGACAGGTGGAGAACAGGAGTTAGTGACCAATCAGAAGGACCCAGCCAGGAGAGAAGTGACATAAATATATATATGTAGACGCCGCCATTGGCTGGTGAGATGCGTCTGTCATCCTGGGACTGACATCTGACCGTTTTGACCATAAAGACTCAGAGAAGAAGACTTTTGGATGAAATTCCAAACTAAGCAACATGGAAAACATTTCACAGATGAAAAAGTGTTGTGTTAGAAACGTGTTGAATTTAATATCACAGGAGGTGTGCTGTGTCTACGTGCAGGGTTTCCTTTAAGATTTTTTTTTATTAAAGTGGGGTAAGGTCTGTCCGACCAACAATGTTTCCAGATGTTTGATATCAGGACAATGAGATGACAGAACTGACAAGTTGAATGTTGGCCAACCAGCACGGACCCACCGCCATGACGGTTAATGTGGAGCTGTTGGTTTAATTGTAGACTCGGAAGTAAGCAAACGTTTAGACTAGGGATCGACCGATATGGATATTTCAGTGCCGATACCGATTTTTCAGTCTGAGCCAATGACCGATACAGGCTGCCGATTTTCTTGAGCCGATATTTGGAGCTGATACTGCTTTTGATCCCTCAATTTACATTAGAGGTCGACCGATAGCTAGGTTGGGCCGTATTTGCCGATAACCGATTAATCGACCGATAGTATTTAGAATTGATACTGGATAAAACAGTTGACAAAATACATATATTTTTTTCAAAAAAAGTCCAGATGCTTTTGCCAATAATCAAAATAATAATGTCATATTTATTGATATTACACCCACAGCAATGCTACACAAGCATGTGTGTTGTCTAAAACAGTTCTCCTACATATTTGGAGTCATCCAGTGCAAAAATAAACATAATCAGCATTGTAATTCATATGAAGGGCAAGCTATTTACATTTCTTCAAAAAAGGCCCAAATGTATGCCAAATCTCAAAACAGTGACGCCATTCTTCTATGTAGAACGGTTAGACCTAGCCTGACGTGGTCCTACTCAGATTCTAGTCAGAATGTGAGTCTGAAACCCCTCCATTGAGCTGTGATTATGGGGCGTGTTCCAACCGAACCAGGAAAAAAAATGCATCTGCATTCATTGGATGGACCTACAACCAATCAGAGCAACGGAACTCAACTCAACTGTCAACAGAACTCAACACTTTGTATCGTCTCCATAGCAACCACTCTTTGCACAATGCATTCGTTCTAACTTCCAACTTTTAGACTTTTTTGAAGCTGGATACATATCATTTGTTGCGTGTAAATATAAATGTGGATAACGTTAGTGATAGTGACATGCTTGCTACAGTCGCATTTCTAGAGATGAATTGGCGAAAACACGTTTTATTTCAATGAGTCACCGCTTTGTTCTAACGGCGCTGGGCGATCCCTCTCTTCGCTCTCTCTCTATCTCGCTCCACCATATAACGCTCTCTCTCTTCACTCTCTCTCTATCTCGCTCCACCATATAGCTAATGCTACCATGCTTTCGGGCAGTTGTTGATGCTCCTCCGCTGAGGATTTTAAAATGAATGCGCTGTTGATTCTACACATCTCAATTCTCCAGCGGCAGCCACTAGACGGATTGTGG